>NW_017307402.1:68493-116878 GCF_000935625.1 Nanorana parkeri | reverse complement strand
CATCTGGCTATTCCTCTCTAGAGTCAACATGTGACAGCTGCAGTGTCACACCTTGGCTCTCATTATGGGGATGAGTGTATATCACTCTCCCCGTAATTGACCTTTAAATACTTATGTCATATTTTTATTGATGTCTTTTGCTGATTGAGAGCTCTGGCTATGACTGGGCCTGGAAGGGGGGATGGAAACATTTCAGGCCTCAGCAAAGAGACCACTGCTTCCCCACGGAAAGCAAGAAAGCAAGAATCCTTTTCTGCAGCATTTTGGCTTTTCTACTTAATCCTCAACTGCTTTCTAAGGAAAACAAACTGTAAGCTTTAGCTCACCTTTTGTCTTGATGCAACTGTATTAAGCTCATCTAAACCAAAGGTGGACTTAATGTGCTTTATTCACTAATAGGCAAATAGGCTGAGCACATTGCAAGGGGATTTTTCACATTGCAGGGGAGGTTTCCCTTAGCTTAGCGGTCAAAATCCACTTTGCAAAGAATAACCAATCACAAGCAAGGGAATAAAACAGTATTTGCTTACACATGGCTGGATGATGGAAGTCAGCAGAGCTCAACACATTCACTAGGCTAAGGGCAAATTCCCTTGCAAAGTAAACACCTTATTTGCCTTCAGTAAATCAACCCCAATAACTCCTTGCTAACAGTGAAAGATATTCACTTGCCCTAATTTCTATATAACATTGCAGGAATTGTACCTACATGGACATTCTCATCATGCCTGTGGATGTGATAAATAACCCTCATCATGAGCCAGAGAACAAGAAAATGACGAACAACCCGCATGAAATAATGGATGTGACTTGCCATGTTTCCAGCTATACAATTGATGACATAATACCACCTCCTCCTCTATTCGATGACCTCGTTATTGAGACCAATAAAGATGTCCATGGCAAGCTGCATAAAAATAGTGAAATTGCAAGCAGCCAGTATGGAATTAATGTTTTCATTGTTGGGCTATTCTTGATGTTTGCGGTCTATCTGAAGATCCTTGGACTGACTGAGAGTGATCGTCTCACCTTCCTGGTCATCTTGATGCTGATACAAGTGGTATGGATGATATTTTATATCTCCATCAGTGACTGGAAGAAGTGGGCCACCACAGAGAAAGATGAACATGCTGGGGCCAGGTGGCTAAGATGTAAGTCAAAACAAGATTTATTACTTTTATATTTTTTATTATTATTATTATTTTTATAGTCGGACTACCTATGACACATTATACCTCTAACCAGGTACAATGCTGTGACTCTGCACTCTACACTCTCCACTACAATCTAATGAATATTCTTCTCTGCTTTACCCAGAGATGTACCCAATCTCTACCTAAATCGCTTAATAGTTACAATGTAGAGGTGGCAATTCCAGCAAGATTCATGTTTTCATGTTATTACTCACTCTAAATAGGGACTGTTCTTAACATTTGTGCAGGGTGGGTAGATTGAGCCCAACACATAGTAGATTATGGCTATTAGAGCTTAGCTCCAGCCAATACTTTTCGGCTTTCGGTTAAAAAAATTAAAAGTGAACTCTAGCCCAACATTTTTTGCCATAGTTTTCTTTAGGGTCAAAGGAAGACATTTACTATGTCCTCCTGTGGCCTACAACTCAGCATATAGTGGCTACTGCAGAGCTGTGCTGCGGCCAGGAAGGATCCTGACAATATTGTTGGGATCCACTCCACCACCTGATTGACAGCTGGCTCTGCCTCTCTAGAGTCAACATGTGACAGCTGCAGTGTCACACCTTGGCTCTCATTATGGGGATGAGTGTATATCACTCTCCCCGTAATTGACCTTTAAATACTTATGTCATATTTTTATTGATGTCTGTGACCCCATTAGGGAGATTTCATCTCTTTCTGTTCCTGGGACAGCAGTAAAATAAATAAGGGGAGCTGTTACCACAGGGACAGGAAGAAACAGGCAGTAACAAAAATCTGACTGAGGTTCTAACCCTTCCTTATTTTATTTACAAAGGGTTTTCTGCAGACTACACAGAATGTTTATCACTTCCTGTCCCGGCAAGAAATAAGAGAAAAATCTCCCCAATGGGGACACAGACCTGACAGAGATTTAGTCCCAAACTGCTGTGATCAGGAGAGGATCTGTGCACGGATCCCATTCTGATCAGATAGTGTGAAAGGGGCTTTCATGCTTTTCAAAGCTTGTTAATGCTTTCTAAGAGCTTTGACAGCTGCTAGGAGGAAAGCGACATGAAAATCGCATTGTAGCAATCATATATAATCAGTAAATAAACTAGTACACAGGAAAGGCTTTAAAGTGAACCTGTGCTCTGCTTATGCAGCCTCCTGTTAACTCTTGCACAGCAGCACTGGCTGGGAGAGGGAGCAGAGCACACCAGGGGCCAATCAAGGTCTGCTACATGCACATGTGCTGAAAGAAGAAATCAGACTGAGCAGAGTTGAAAGCTTATCATTTTGTTGCTGGTCTTCATTGTCCAATCAGCAGATGGGAAGGTGACACTACTGTGTTCCTTTATGGTAATAGAAAAAGAGTTATCACCCTCCGGCTGTGCTGTGCAAATCACAATAGTGGCTGGACAGAATAACAGATCCTTTGGGAGATGAGACCATTCACTTATGCAGGCATCTCTTTGGGTCACATATGGGGGGGGGGCGGCAAGCAGAGCGCCATTGCTCTGTTGCACAATGTTTGCAGTGTGCCAGCTTAGATTTTCCAGGCAGATGGGGTAATGTAGATGGGTTCTCCTGCACATGCGATGCCGATGTGTCCTGGAACAGCTGACAAAGTGTTGCAATGCTTGACCTAATGGGCGGTCACACATTCCACCACCGCAAAACTAGGTGCAATTACATAAAATGTGTGACCACGTGACCGGTCACACATTCCAACGTAGTATACGGCAGCCGCACACTACGGTCTGCCGCCGGGACACCTTACACCGGCGCCCGCAACTTCCCCACAAGGTCACCGATGCCGCCCCGAGGCGCTCTGCCGCCCCGAGGCCAGGCCTCGGTGGCCTTGTGGGAAATCCGGGTCTGCCCACCACCACCACTTCAGGTGGCGAAAATGCTACACAGGGACACCCCTACACTTATGTACATTTCAGCAGTTCATTTAGTTGTCTGCAGCATTATATTGTGAAACCCAATGTACAAGGAAGAATTACAGTGAATTTCAGTATCTAATTACAGACATTGAAAGGTAACATTTACTGATTCTTTTATACGGTATAACATTACCTAATATTAGATGCAAAACATCTCTTGAGTGATTTCTTGTGAATCCCACAAATGTGTTCATGAAGGTAAAACATACAATAGGCGATTATACATCTATTGTACATTGTGAAGCTTTGATTGAAAAGTCTGACAGCAGCTGTAAACACACATGTCCTTGGGGACCCCATATAAAATCCATAGCCTGCAGGATGGAGATCTAACAAAGGACTTGAATAGAAAGTTCATGGACATCCACTGAAAAGTTGAAGGTTACATGGTGGATTGCCTACAAGGAAAACTTTAAAACACAGGAATTTATTTCAATTCCGTTATACGTGATGTATTTATTTGTATTTAATGGATCACGTTATGCTTTATAAAAGCTGCATTAACATCCCTGCATTTTTCAAGCAGTTAGATTGGTTTCTAGAGATTTCTCATTTTAGTGCATAGTTATTGCATGTTGTTTTTATTTATTTAAATACAATGAAAGGCTTCTGTATGACAGTCTAAACAAGTCCCAAATCAAGTTACTACAGTTTGTGATGTACAAGCCTCATTAAAAAAAAAAACAACCCTTCTTTTACCTTCCCTGACTGAGCTAAATCCTACTTCATTTCTGTCTCACATGCTCCCTCTCCCAGACACTGCAGCTGACAGTGGGATGATTTCAACAACAGAGGCAGTGATCTCAATCTAGAAAGCAGTGGGCAGGACTAGGTGTGGCCAGGTGACGATTGTCAAGCTACAGGATTGTGAGTTGGTAGTGGCAATGCTGAATGCCACACCCTCACAACATGTTTCACCCAATTGTAGTGCAAGCTGGCACAGCCTACATGAGAGGGGCAACTCTGTCCTTGATTCAAGAGTAATGCACAGGCAGCTGCACTAGGTGGACTTCCCTGGCAGGATCAACATGTATATGGTACCTGTTGTGACTGTGTTGAGACTTAGGGAAAACTGTAAGCGCAGATGCACTTATAAATGAATAATTATCTCTGCAAATTAAAAGCCATTTGATTGCTCTGCCCAGGATCCTTAACCTAGTGCATGGAACACTAGGTTCCATTCCACTCTGTGATGTCATTGCAGAGGAGCAGGGTTGGACAGCTTGCCCCCCCCTTCAATTTGCTAATGGCACAAATCTAAACGGGACCTAGTGCTACATTCACCGAGTCCCCTGTGGGTGTCAAAAATTATTTTTTACGTGTGCTGCAGCACATTTTTTTAAAAACAAATGGTAGGCCATACTTCTAGAAAACCCTGGAGCAAAAGGCAAAAGAATAGGCGAAAGGACGGCATGACAGGGTGGGCATGCAGTCAGGTAGAGAAAGGGTTAAGTTAGCCTAAGGAAGGTGCTCGGGTGTCACTTACCGTGATTGGCTGGGTCAAGTGGTCCAGGAGGAGCATCCAGGGTGGTTAGAGCAGGAGGAGGGGTGATCCAGGCAGTTGGGAGTCAGCACAAGGTCAGTTCACTTCTGCAGCTTTCCTTATCCACAAAAATGATTTAGAAAATGTCAGATCTCTCTGGCCTATTTGCTCAATTACAAGCAGCTGCAGATGCTAATGGCTCTGCATGGCTGCAGACTTAAATTCAAAGCTTGCTGCAGCCTTCTCAACCACAGCAAGGACGTAGGGCACCACGCGCTAGGCGGTCCAGGCCTCCTGAGCGCTTTTCCCCTGCTCATTCACAAGTTTCTGGGGGCTCAGCGCCGCCTTAGGAGCCCCTCTAGGGACCCTCCAGAACCTCCATCTAAGCGCGCTCCTGCGCTTCCAGATGCTAGGCCTGGGAGGAATCCTCGGCATAGGCAGAGCCCAAAGGAGCTGGGTGCTTCTTCTATGCCTCCCATCCCCCCCTCCCGCCCTTCACACACTCAGGCCCCTCCGGCCGCCTCACCCGGCGATGCTCCGGTCGGGGAGGCGGCTCAGCGTGGGACACGTTCCGCTGCGGGCGCCGACCTGTCTCCTGGCGCGGTCGGTGGCCCCTCCACCTCCATTGCTGTTCCCGGGCTGCCCTCTTCCCTGCCTGATCGCGCGGCGGCCTCGCGGAGCAGGCGCCGCGCAGGACACCTCTCTTCTGGCGGGCCCTCCCTAGGACGTGGGAGCGCCCGTGACGTCACCGGCGTGCGCGCCGGCCCAGCGGCAATCAGGGGAATCCCTTTCTGATGTGCCATCCACCTCTGCTGTCCAGGACTCCGGGCGATCCAAGGGTGAGGAGGAAGAAGAGGAGGATGTGGATGCGGTTTGTAGGGTTAAGGGTTGTAGTCAGCAGTGGGTGGTTGGGTCATAGGACGGCTGTGCCTTACCCTGTCAAGTTTAAGTACACTCATAGGTTTGAGCTGGTATATAACAATTGATGTGATATTGTGCTGTTTACATACATAAGCTCTACTCAAAAGTGATTCATTTAGTTTTTGCAGGATGCTGGTGGCTGCCTTTGTAGTGGCAATACTGTAGATATGGTTCAGAGCTGGGAAATATGCTGGGGGAGCTCATGATGGAAACCCTAAGAAACATAAGAATTCAGAATGTATTTCAACTGGCTAGCAACCATGACAAAGAAATACCATTTTAGGCTGGAGCAGTTTATGAGAATCTGTCACTCTAATAGGTAGGTGTGACTGAGATTATTTTAAGAATAAATCATCTTTGGGTACTAATAGGAAACATGAAAGGTACTAGATGGACCTTTGTCTTTATTCAACCTCACCTACTATGTTACTGTGCTGTATCATTGCCTTGTGCTTGAATATCAGGATGGAATTTGTCATGGATGTTTCTGGTTGAGACTGTGATTTTTATCAATATGCAATCTTGCACAGAACAGAAAGACACAGAAAACAGAGTTTTGTCTGAAAGATCTGTTCTAACGAGTTACATCTTCAACATGTATTCATGTGCCTTAACTATTAACAAAAATGTATGTTATTCGTGTATCACTCGGCTGTAGATCCTCAAATCATCTCTGAATTGGTGCTGACACTGTCCTTCCTTCTGGAGGGTGGCTACTTTTGTTCCCCATGTCCCTGTGTGTGGTGTAAGGTAGACACCGCTCCAAGCTCACTCCCGTGATAGACTTCAATCTCATGTTTAGTTTACTAATTTGTACTGAGATTGTAGTCCATCATGAGAGCTTGGAGTGGTGACTACTTTACAACACACACAGTGACCATGGGGAACAAAAGTAGCCACCCTCCAGAAGGAAGGACAGTGTCAGCACCAATTCAGAGAGGATTTGAGGATCTACAGCCGAGTGATACACAAATAGGATACATTTTTGTTAATATTTAAGATACTTGAATGCATTTTGAAGATTGAACTCCTGAGTTTCTATAATATACGAAAGGAGGTGATGTAGAATGGTGTGCAGAGCTAGCAAATAGGATAGTATAACTCTGTAGGAGGTCAGTAGATATGTGTTGCAAGACTAATAGGGTTATTCACAAAATGGGTGAAGAGTTTGAGATTGCAGGAGAAGGGAACAATCTAGGACAACATAGCTGATTTGGAAAAATGCTCCAATTCAGCTCACTTTCCAGTTCAGCTATGTTGTCCTAGATTGTTCACTTCTCCAGCCTTCTCCAAACTCTTCACCCTTTTGTGAATGACCCTGTAAATTTCTAGGAAAGGAGGGGTGACAGTACACTTGTGTAAAAGTTTAGTCTTCACTAAAAAATGGGTATACAGTTCCTTTATACAAAACGGGTGATCTTGTGCTAGTTATGAACATAATAGTGGACTTCTCTTTCATTAGATTTAGATGTTTAATAAAACTGTAGACGACAGTTCATTTCATAAAAAGGTTCTTATTTAATAAAAAAGCAAGAAATGTTTTCTTATTTCTGATCAGCTAAACAAATACTCTTATACAGTCCTTCATACCACACACAATTCTAGAAAAAGATGACATCTGCCTTGCATTAGAAATAATTTAAATTATTATGTTTTTAGACAAAAAGAGACAGCAGCCGTATTAGTATTATTATCTTCTCTGCATTAGTATTGAGCAGGGTCGTAACTAGAAATCACAGGGCCCCATAGCAAAATTTTGTATGGGGCCCCGTGATTGCTAGTTATGCCACCTGCAGAGCCCACCTGGGAGTGACCCTGCTGAGCCCGCCATAGACTCTCCATGCCGGGCTCTGCAGGGTCTCAGATGGGCTGCACACCTCTTACCTGTCAGCGCTGTCCGCCTCCGTGGTCGCCGGGCTCCACCTCCTCTTCCGTCCCTGGGCCACGCCTTTTCTTCTATTGACATGCTCCGCCTGCTCTTAGGTCGCTGGCCAGTGATGTAAGAGGAGGCGGGGTTGCTCCTAGGCGGGCCCCGCCTCCTTCACTGCGAACGCCGGCCTTTTCTGCCACAGCTCCGCAGCGGCTCTGAGGGGAAACACGCCATGGCCGCTGCTGAGCTGTGTCAGTGACAGCAAGCACCCTTACATGCCAAAGCGACCCAGGCAGCCCACACGGCATCAGAGGGATGCCCTGGCCAAGCCCCCCTGTGCCCGGGCCCCATAGCGGCCGGCTGGGTCGCGATGGTGATTGTTACGCCACTGGTAGTGAGGTAGTCCACCATCGAACCTTCATCTTCATAGTACATATTCCTGACCATAATCGTTTAGTCTATTTCCCTCATATTCTGTCAGACTTTCCAATCTCAGTCATTTATAAAATGTACAAAACGTTAGACCAAAATGCATTATGTGTTAAACCTTTAAGTCAATTTCCAACATATCTATGGGTACCAGCAGACACCCCACCTTTTTGCCATATTTATATTCGATCTCTACTACTACTACTACTACTATTTCACACTGCAATAAGTCCTGTCCTAGGGGTTTATTGTGCTTCCTGCTTTTTCTACTCCAGCTCCATTAACATGTTTGTAAAGCCACATTTTTTTGTAATTTTTTTGCTATTTGTGTCCCGCTGGGATAAGTCCCTCCAACGGAGACACAGGCAGCAAAAAAAAAACTTGGGTGAGGGTCTAACCCTTCCCCACTCTATCCAAAACTAAAAGAAAAAAAAATTGCCTTTACATACACTTCAATGTGCACATATGGATGAATATAAGACAGTAATTCTATATAAAGATTGTTTCAACTTGTATTTTTTATTATGGTTGAGACTAAAAGTATAAAATATATATGTTTGTTAGATATTTTGTATTTTAATTCCAAGCAGCAGGTGGAACACTTGCCTCCTTTTCACATGTTTACCTGCCTGTTTTGAACTAGGCTATAAAAAAGCCTGTTGTATACAGAGCTCAGTAGCTCCAATATACTCACTGCTGTATGTAATGAGTTAAATGCATCCCTCTGCCCCCCTCCTTCTTGTGCTGCTTTATTAAGACAGGGGCTGTATGGAGTTTCAGTCAAGAGTGAGAATCGGAAGGCAAACAGTTTCTAATGTGAAAACCTATAGAGTTCTGTAAATCTTGTGTGATGCGGGTTATGCTCTATTAAACACTTCTTCTTAAAACACCGATTTTATAAAATGCCAGCTTACAAAATAAACCAATTAATAAATGTGATGAAAACATTTTAACTTATACTACTTTCATCATAATTGACATTGTGATTGGTCATTGTAATTGACATGAAAGTGATTAGTCTCATGAGACATACCCTAGGTGGTATCAATGTCAGTAAATCTGGAGAATACAAATTCCCCCAGGTAGAATGTGATTAAAAAGACAGCATCTCAAGAGACCAAGGATTATTTTCCTGTGTCATTTATTGTGCTGGGAAGTATTATTACAGTCACCACTTACAATAGCAAATTACGCTTTAAATACATTTTAGAAACTGCTTAATAAAGTCAGTTTTTTAGCTTATTACAATTTACAAACACTTTACTGTCTCTAAGTTTGGGTCCCAGGTGGCTGAAATCCTTTCGGGACTGATTTTTGGGTAAAGAGTAATGTAGTGACCTAGTTTGCATGGATGAAATAAAGGTAAACGTTAAGTATGTTCAATTTGCACCAATAATGATCATACTGCAGAATGTCACGTATGTTTTCTTGTTGTCTTCCTAGGTGGTATAGTCTTGTTTGCAACATCCACACTAGTCATGCATGCCCTGAAGCTAGGATACTTTGTTGGATATTCAGAATGTATGCCCATAATTGAGGGGATATACCCGGTCACCCATATTATTCACACCTTCTTCCAGGTATGAAACAAAAGACAATTCTTAGCTGTATTCTGTTAATTATGGTACATTACAGTATTATAGCTGTGAAGGTCTACCAGCATTCTTAGGATGTATCTTAAACCAAAAACAAATGTGCACTACAGTCATGTCTAAAATCAAATACACCCAAGAAAATTGTTCGGTACTTTTTCAACATATTTGAACAGGCAAACAGATCTTCATTCAAACCGTACCTTCTGAATAATTTATTTAACAAAAATATCAATATATACAATGGTGTACTCACTGTACTGTAAAAAAAAAAGTAAGTACACCCTTGGTCTCAAAAGCTGGTATTGTCCCAGCAGAAAATACTTATTGTAAGTGTTTTTCACAGTTTTTGATATCGACTTTGTGGAATTGTTGACCACTCCTTCATGCAAAATTCCTTAAGTTGCACAATGTTTGTGGGTTTCCTTACATGACCTGCCAAAACATTTAAATGGAAATCATGGCTTTAACTAGGCCAGTCCATACCTCCCTTTTCTTATATTTGAGCCACTCATTTGTGGATTTTCTAGTGTGCTTCAGATTACTATTGTGATACAAGATCCATTCCTAGTTTAACATAGACAGCTCTCACATTCTCACTTACACTTTTTAGTAAACTTTAGTATGATGCAGCATTCATAGCTGACTGAGGACTGCAAGCTGTCCAGGCTCTGAAACAGCAAACAACCCAGATAATATTATTTTACCACTTTGCTCCACAGCTGGCATGAGGTTCTTTTCCTATATTTGGTCTGTATCAAACATGTCTACTGTAACTAAGGCCAAAGAACTCTATCTTTGATGCATCAGTCCGCAGCACTTTGTGCCAGAAGGCCTGGTCTTTGCCTTTATGTTTAGTGGCAAACTGGAGGTCTTGCTGTCATTTTCTTTTTGGATAGCAAAGGCTTTTCCTGGCACACCTCCCATTCAGGACAAATTGGTGTAATTGTTTTTCTGATTGTAGATGCATTCACTTTGACACCGAGGTGGTTATTCACTAAGCTGCTGAAGGCAGCCGAGTGAATAGCTGAGCTGAAATGAACTGAGCCGAATTACGTTCGGCTATTCACTTCGGCTCTGTACGGCTGATTCCAGCTGTACATCGGCTGGCTTCGGTCAACCAAACATGAGCCGAAGTGCAAAAGCCGTTCCGCTCCAGGTCCCCCCTGGAAAAGCACATTGTCCCCGTATACATGGGGACAAGCCCCCACAAGCCCTGATGCACCCCCCCCTTGTAAATGAGTAAGGGGCACCTGTACCCCTTTTGTTCACTAAAGGGTGACATAAAAATTTAAAATAACACACCAGACCTTAATAAAAAATCCTTTAATTGAAATAAAAACTAAACACAGATTTTGTTCCTTTTCTCATAGACTGGTGGTCTATCTCCATTACTGTATGATGTAATCAAATGTGGGTCTCCCAAAATGGTACAACTGGAACATTGAGATGCTCCACAACTAAACATACCTGTAGTGCTCAGCCATATTTTCTTGTCCTTTATAGAGCCAAATAAATGCGGAGATAACATATTAACTATGGTTGGTGCTTTTTTAGAAACAAAACCCACTCTTAAGTTTAAAATAACTCTCAAACTTAAATCTCCCTACAAAATGAGCAAATATCATTGACATACAATTGACTTGCCCAAACTGTCCATTTTTCTTAGAATTGGATGACATTCTCATAGTTTCTGTGTCAGTCGAGACAAGACTCTTCTACTCCCTGTATAACATTTTGTGACCTGCCTGGTCTTCAGCTGAGGTCTATGGCCACTGAGGCTGTTTGCAGCATATATACTCAATTCAATTTACTTTGCTTGTTAATTACATCATAACTGTGTGTGTTTACCATGGCAGCCTAAGTATGTTCTATATTTACAAAAGGTTTCCCTTGAAAAACTTGGATGCATGTAAACACATGACCCTTGTATAGAGGCCTTCAGAGAGATCCTTGCAACATAATATACTCTTTGAAAAAGCTCCCTGAAGTGGTCAAAGGCAACCTTAGGAAATAATAGTTCTACCATGTTCCCAAAATAAGAAAACCACAAAGATTGTATACCTTTCAGTGAATTGTATGGCTCCTTCCCTAGAGGCCTTGTCAAAGGATAGTGTTGTTTTTATTGTAATTCTTTATTATTAGACCACCCAGATCTTGTGGATTTCTTTAAACAATTGAAACACTGCTAGGTTTATTTAGGTCTATTTAATAAGGTACACAGCAGTGTACAAGGTAGGAACCTCAAGTAACCCGTCAAAGTTCTGTTTTTACTAGTCTGACTATGGTAAAGTAGTCTATTTTGGTTGCTTTTAGGAACTATGCTGTACATTACACCTGACAATTTTCTGAAAACTGGAAGGAAGACACAAACCCCTGTGCCATACATACTAAACAGAGTTTCTAAAAGCAAGCGGTGTTGGCTGTGCTCTCTGCTAGGGATAAGCTCAGGTTTGGACTGAACCCGGTCTGAATCTAAGCTCCTCCAAACAACCTAATCAGCTGTGAGTTGGGCATTCCCTACCCCTCAGCTGCATGTAAGCATAGGTATTTAGCCATATAAGGTCAGCGACATCACTGCATCCCTCCCCCTTGCTTGCGTCAAGCTACGGGCAGAGAATTCCTTCCGTGTTCAGGAGGAGTTTACTCCAGGTTCAAAGGAGCTCAGATTCGGATTGAGTTTGGTCCAAACTTGAGCTTATCCCTATTCTCTACCTATGACAAAGGATTGGTAGAGAGAGATGCTAGCTTTAGTTGTTAAAACTTATCAACTTAATGTAATTGAAAAAAATTAATCTAAAAAACGCTGTTCCTCTGGAAATAAATTTGTTGTGCATAGGCATCTGCCGTGGTAGTTGTCAATGATAGCGGCACACCGTACTTAGTTCCCTCTTCTCCTTGACAGAGGAAAGGATATTTAGAACGTCAATAACCTCTAATGGTTATAGGTTCTTGTTACCCCTGGGACGGTCATAATTGGTCCAGTCATTACAAGCAATGTGTGAATCTGGAGCACTGCTTTTAAAAGTTAGGCTCTTTATGGCTCCCCTAAGTCATGTTTGTTGGCCGCTTTGAGATATTGCATTCTGCTCTACTGCTTGTTATCCAATAATTGTGAAATTAAGTTCAAAAAGTTTTTAAGCATTTTCAAATGCTGATTATACCACTTACAATGTACTAGTGTACACCGGTGTCACTCCTGATGAAGTGGCAGAGAGCTGCGATACTCATGGAATTCTTTCCCCGCTAATGCCAGACCTTTCTTATTACTGAGAGGCACCCCCCCCCCCCCTCACTCCCTGCAGGGTTATTAGTTCAGCGTTTTATTGTACCCATCTTATTTACAATTTTAAATGGATTTAATTGGAGGGGATTGTGTATCATTTACAGTATAGTGCTGCAGACAGTACATAATAGGAAGGGCAATATTTTTGTGCCTAAAACTGTTGTAGTAGATTGTTTCCTGTCTCGCACACTCAGTAGTGCAGATTCACTTATATAATATGCCCTGCCTGTAGTGGCATAGAACTTGTTAGATGGAACAACAGAGTGCAGAGAGGGACCAGGCATCCAACACTCCCAGAAATGTCTGATGCAAAAGATTTTACAGCCAGTCATTTCTCTTGGCTACAGCAATGTCAGCTATGGGAGAAGGAGGTATTATAAGCCTTCTTATCTATGCAGCATTTTGTATTTAATTTAGGTGATGACACTAACGACAAATACAACTAAATAATGTGACAAATTAACAATTTAACACATATATGCAATCTGTGTTTTTGAAATGAACATTTTGAAAATTATGAATAAAACATACAGCTTAGTGACGCCCTAGTCAGCATTGCTTTTAGTATAGGTGAGAAAGAAACACAGGATGTAGACATCTCTATGCTGCTGTAGGGTCATTGTTTCTCCAGCTGAGTCTCTTGGTTCTGCTCTAAAGCATTCTGTCCATAGAAATGGTTTTACTTTCAGTAAATTTTATTAAACATTTTAATGGAAACCAACAAGTTACAGAGATTTGGCAAACATATATTTACCAGTCAGTTTTCATATTAGAGATATGCAACAGGGGGCCGATTATGTCTCACAGCTAAAACATAAAATAACTTTTTATTCCAATTCTTTTTTCTTTCATTTCCTTTTTTAACTTGGCTACCTTATGAGTTAATTTTTCAAATTGACATATATGGGTATAACAATTTTTTTTTATAGTTACATTTTTATGTATTTCAGTTTATCAACAACCGAAAACATAAATATTGCATACATGCAATATTAATGACAATTTTTTTAAACAAAACGTTAGTGAATAAAAATATTTTGTATATCCATTGAGAAACCTTTATAACTGTGTCATTCCAAATAGTCACACATAATGTAAGCATTTGTGTAACCAGCAATCTTAACAAAATGATGCATTGTTTACAGTGCACCATATATTATTTTAAAGGCAGAACCCCAACCACCAAATTCTAAGTTTAAAGGATAACTATGGGGCAACCTTTTTTGCCCATAGTTCTCTTCAGAGTCACATGAGGACATATACTGTGTCCTACGTTGACCCAAAACTCAGCATATGCTTATTGCCCGCTATATGCTGAGAGCGCAGGGCCGCTCCACAGCCGGGATGGATCCCGACAATACTGTGAAGATCCACTCCGCTGGCTCATTGAAAGCAGGCTCTGCCTATCTAGAGGCAGAGCCAGCTGTTCCCGCCCCTTCCCCATCTGTTCCTCCAGTCAGCGCTGGAGGAATGGATAGAGGAGGGGGAAATCCGCGTGGGGAGCGGTGGCTAACAGTCACCGCTCTCTGCAGGGAGATGATTGGGAAGTCAGCAATCGGAAGTGTGTGTTCGCTGACTTCCTGATTAATAGAGCCGACCTGTGACAGCTTCTTTGTCACACATTGACTTGCATTATGGGGCTTTGTATTTTTCACGCACCCCATAATTCTCCTCTAATGGAAAAGCATGTGATTTAAAAAAGAATAAGAAGGATGCTAAGTCGGAAGAAGATACAATTTATCCCATAATGTATGAAATTTTACAGTGCATCCCCTGTGTCAATATATTAACTGCCTCCGGGCCGGCCGTTCTCTAGCCAGCTCTCTAGATCTGAGCGGGCGTCTTTAGACGTCCGCTCAGACACACGCCCCCGCGCGAGCGGGAAATTGCCGTTTTTTAAAAACAGGCAGTGATGCCTGATACCATACAAGCGATCCGCCGGCTTTAGAGCCGGCGGATCGCGTGTATGGAGTGCCGATCGGTCCCCCCCCCCCCTCCGCGGCCCCCCCCTGCCGTTGTCCCGCTGATCCCGGGCTCCGCTGTGCCCCGGTGCGAGCCCGGGATCAGCATGTCGGCTGTGTCACAGGGGATCAGAGAGAGCTCGGTACATGAGCTCGCTCCGGTCCCCTCTCCTCTGCAAGAATGCAGAAGTATAATGTATAATACATCACTTTCATTCTTGTGTCACTCTCCAGCTTCAGAAGCTGCAAAGAAGCTGATGGAGCAGATCTCTGCTTCATCAGCTTCTTTTGGGGGGTCCTAGGTGACATTAGGGGTCTTGGAGACCCCTGATGTCTCCATAAAGAGGACCTGTCACATATTTTGCTATCACATAGGGGGGTTTTATTAGCCCCCGTATGTGATAGCAATAAAGTTTAGTGGAAAAAAAAAAAAGGAAAAAAAAAATTAAGTTCCCCCCCCCCAAATTTAAAGTTACACATAAAAAAAGAATTAAAAAAACAAAAAATTTTTTTAAAGTCCCCACCCATACATACACGCATGCAAACATGCGTCGGGGGCGCATACGTGCGAAAAAGACGATTGCGCCGCACATGTTGCATATCGCCGCGAACGTCGGAGTGAGAGCAATAAGTCTAGCGCCATCAATCACTGATAACACTAAACTGATGAGCGGTAAAAGCTTTTAAAGTGTCGCCTATGGCCAATTTTGGGTATGGTAGTTTTCTGCAATTTCGCGGGTGCGCGCAATTTTAAAGCTTGACATGTTTGGTGTCTATTTACCCGACGTGACCCCGACTTTTATATTTTACCAAAAAACTGGTTAATAATAAATGTTTCCTAACATAATGTAAAAAAAACTTTTTTTTTTCAAAATTTTCTGTAATTTTTCCTAATTATAATAAAAAATAAAAACCCCAGTGGTGATTAAATACCACCGAAATAACGCCCTATCTGTCCCCAAAAAATGGTATAAAATTCATTTCAGTACAGCGTTGCATGACGGAATAAACGTCAGTCAAAGTATCGCAGCGCTGAACACTGAAAAATGGCCTGGCCAGGAATGGGGTCTTAACACCTGGTCTTGAAGTGGTTAATCTCTCTCTTTCCAAAACAATATTAACCATATGTTTTCAAAATGTAGGTGGGTTAGGTGAAGTCCACTTCTATGCTTTCAATTTCCTAGCAATAAAAAAAATCTAGTGATAGAAGATATTAACCATTTCCCAGCCGGCCGTTGTAAAAAAAACGGCCAGCCAGGAGCTCTCTAGATCTGAGCGGGCGTCTTTAGAAGTCCGCTCAGCCACACCCCTAGCGTGCGCCGATGGGCGGTGGCGAGCGGGAAATGCCCGTTATTTGAAAACAGGCAGTGATGCCCATTAACATAAAAGCGATCTGCCGGCTACAGAGAGGTCCAGTGATGTGCGCCCCCCACCCCCTCCCCGGCTCCCCCCTCCCGCTGTTAAGCTGGTCCCGGGCTCCGCTGTGCCCAGTGGGAGCCCGGGACCAGCATATGGCCTCTGTCGCAGGGGATCAGAGGGAGGTCGGTACACGAGCTCCCTCCGGTCCCCTCTCCGCTGTCAGAATGCGGAAGTGTTGTATAATACATCACTTCCGCATTCTTGTGTCACTCTCCAGCTTCAGATGCTGGAGAGAAGCTGATGAAGCAGATCTCTGCTTCATCAGCTTCTTCAGGGGGGTCCTAGGTGACATTAGGGGTCTTGGAGACCCCTGATGTCTCCATAAAGAGGACCTGTCACATATTTTGCTATCACATAAGGGGGTTTTCTAACCCCCCTATGTGATAGCAATAAAGTTAAGTGAAAGAAAAATAGGAAAAAAAAAATTACGTTTCCCCCCCAAAAATGTAAAGTTACAAATAAAAAATAATAAAATAAATTTTTTTTAAAGTCCCCCCATATATACACACATGAAAACGACGATTTCGCCCATTACGCTGCACATGTTACATATCGTCGCGAACGTCGGAATGAGAGCAATAGTTATAGGGCCATCAATCACTGATAACACTAAACTGATGAGCTGTAAAAGTTTTTAAAGCGTCGCCTATGGTCAATTTGGGAATGGTAGTTTTTTTGCGATTTCGGGTTGCGCGCAATTTTAAAGCATGACATGTTTTGTGTCCATTTACCCGACGTGACCCCGTCTTTTATATTTTACCAAAAATATGGGTAATAATCATTGTTTCCTAACATAATGAAAAAAAAAATTTCCCAAAAAATGTCAATAATTTTTCCTTAATATATAAAAAAATAAAAGTGGTGATTAAATACCACCAAAAGAAAGCTCTGTCTGTCCCCAAAAAATGGTATAAAATTCATTTCAGTACAGCGTTGCATGACGGAATAAACGTCAGTCAAAGTACTGCAGCACTGAACACTGAAAAATGGCCTGGCCAGGAAGGGGGTCTAAACACCTGGTCTTGAAGTGGTTAAAGGACCTGGGGAACAACAGATTTAGTTCAGCTCTTGCATTAGATTTTGTCTTCAGTGATTATTCAGGAAATAGGTGAAACCCAGATGTCCTCTGTAACAAGCGCTTGATGTCTTTTGTAGGAGAGTGATTTGCTGCAGTAGACCAACCAGATGATGACCTGGGAAGAATATAATTTTTTTAGTAAAATGTATCAGATGGAAAAAAACAAAATGGTAGGGGTTTTGGTTACAACGTGAAATGGCAAGCCATCTTGTGTAACAAAGCCTAATGTTAGCAAGCTTAATGACAATGTAGAAGAGTGGAAGTGTTTCTGCTACATATACAGACGCTTGAAATAGTGCAAGGAGTGTAGGGTGGGTTATCTTAGCTGACAAAGCAGATCTTTCCTAACTGATCAAGTTTCATATAAAATGCAGACAATGGTGGTATACACCTTTGTTATCCTAACCTTTGCTATTCTAATATTAGTCTCAATACAAGGACAATTCTTAAGCCTTTCTTATTCTTTTCAAGGCAAGAATTTCAGAACTAATGGAAAAAAGCAGAAAACTTCTGTAATTCTAGAGCAATGAATAGGAATTAGAATACTCTGGGCGAAGCAAAGCTTGCAGCTGCGCACTAACCAACTAATACAGTATATAGTGTTATATAATTTCCATATTTTTTTCAATTTGGGATAGAACCTGGTTCTGTTTTTGTAAAACTGAAAATAAAACTCCTTTAAAAAAATAAATAATAACTACTATATATTTTAACTTAAAAGTAGGGTTGCACAGATACTTTTCGAGTACCAGTGCGGATACTTGGCATTTTCATGCTACCAGGGTTGCAGCGGTTGCAGCTGGGAACTGGCTCTGGCACTCCACCACTGTCCTGAAATCATTAGTCTGTATTGTTTTAGAAAAACTGTCACATGACAATAAACAAAAATGTATCAGTACTCGTACTTGTAAGTACTCGGCAAGTACCAGTACTCGTACTAGCAAAACTGGTATCTGTGCATCCCTTTATTTATATTTATAAAAACAAAATCGTACATTAAAACAGAGATGTAGAAATCCCAGGAGCTCCGTGTGCTCCTTACACATGACAGCTGCCTAATTTTTGAATTTTTCTCTAGTGTAGTCTTGGAGCTCAAAAGTATCGGTACATGTACTCGTACTTGTACAGAGTACTGTACTTTGTATATGTGTAACCCTACTTAAAAGGTAAAGGGGGCTTCTCAAATTTGACTGCAAAAATAAAAATAAACTTTAAAATTTTTACAATAATTTTTAATTTCTTTTTTTAATTGGGAGCTCTGGTGAAGACTTTTTCTCTTTCAAAAGTTTTATTGTTTTCGTCAAGACATTACAAACATTTAAAAATATGGCCATCTAATACAACAACATACAGAATGACCAAAAACAAAAAAACCCAACATTTCTCTCTCACATCCCCACTAATTTTTGTACTTAGCATACCATAGCATAAATAATTACCTACGAACTAGTCTGAATATTATAACACCGATTGAACTTCATGTCTCACTTCTCATCTACAGCAGTACCACTTTAGTAAAAACGTTGACTTAAGCCCACTATCATATCGGTATTGTATACCCTAACTTTTTAACTGGAACCTATCCTAGTTGGAAATATTCCCTATTATGATGCACCTAGGATATATCTTTAGTGTAGACAGACTGCATAAGTTGTATTTCCCTGGCCAATTCGCGGGCAGGGGAGGAGAGCAATAGTTAAAAAAATATAAAGAAAATAAATAAATAAAAATTAAGACAAAGCAACCACTTTAAAACAACTAATTTTGGTTGGAATGTTTTAGGATGCATACCAGGCATAAATGCCGGATTCTGATATAGGGGGGCCAGGGGAGTATAAGGTGAGCTAATGTTTCCAAGGGGTTTCACTCGATCCCAAAGAGCCAGAGAGTTAGAAAGGGTAGGTGGCCGTAATCTAGAGGGTAGCCATTTCAATACATCTACAGGCAAATCTCCAGCTGCTTCAGATTCCTTATGAACCCAATCTGGTAACTCTTCTGTAGTATATATAACAGATAACTGAGCTATACGTGCGGCTCGGTAATAATGCTGTATGTTCGGGACCCCCAACCCCGCCGGACTCCTTGGTACTGTAAAGTGTAGTCCTAGGTAGACGATGACCCTTACCCCCCCCCCATATAAATTTATGCAGGATAGATTGGAACTTGGTTAATTCACATCTAGGAACAGGAATAGAAAGGGCCCTGAACAAGTATAGAAGACGAGGGAGAAGAGTCATTTTGATAGCATTTATTTTCCCAAACCAAGATAAGTTGTACGCCGACCACCTTTCTAGTTCCCCCTTTAACTTCCTAAAAGTAGAGGAGTAATTTGCCGGATATAGTAGATCAAAAGAGGGCGTTAAATTGATCCCCAAATATGGTAGTATAGTCGACGGCCATAAGAAAGAGAACGTGCTTTTCAATCTAGTCACCAACTCTGGAGGTAGATTTATGTTCAAGGCTACAGACTTGGTTATATTTATATGGAGCCCTGACACTTTGGCAAAGATCTCAAGAGAAGACATTACATTGGGCAGAGTAATCAATGGATGAGTGAGAAACAGCAATAGGTCATCTGCAAAAAGGGCACATTTGTGCTCCCTAGATCCACAATCTACCCCTTTAATATCACGATTCTCCCGTATCCAAATTGCAAGGGGCTCAATCGCTAATGCAAATAATAGAGGGGAGAGAGGACAACCCTGTCTAGTACCTTTATAGATCGGGATTGGGGCTGATTTGAATCCTTGCATTTTGATAACAGCTAAGGGGGAGGAGTAAAGATTCCTAAGCAAGCAAGTAAACTGAGTGCCAAACCCCCACTCCTCTGGAAGTGTAAAGAGGTAAGTCCAGGATATTGAATCAAAGGCTTTCTGTAGATGAATCGATAACAACAAGCCAGTGGCCCCTGGAGTCCTGACCCACCCTGACTTTAACAAAGATATTATATCGATTGCTCTGCGAATTTGGTCTGGCCCCTGCCTCCCTTTAATAAACCCTACCTGATCTTTATTAATGTAAGTGGGGAGGAAGGAATTAATTCTATTAGCCAACACTTTTGTAAGCAACTTAAGATCATTATTAATTAAAGAAATTGGTCTATAGTTAGCTAGTTCTCCTGGGTCTTTATTAGGTTTAGGAATCAAACTTAAAAATGCTTTATTTATGTGTGAACTCAGGGGTTCACCTTTCCTAATAGCTAAGAAGAGAGATTCCAGGTGGGGAAGGAGTATTTCCTCAAACTTGTTATAGTAGCTAGCTGAGTAGCCATCTGGTCCTGGGGCTGAAGATATTTTTGCCTGTTTGATAGCTTGTTTAATTTCAGATTGGGTGATTGGTTCTTCCAATAAAGCTACATGTTCAGGATTAAGGTTAGGAAGTGATATAGATCTTAGAAATTGTTGTATTGACGATTTAGGTGGGTCATGAGTATTAGCATACAATCGAGTATAGAACGCTTTAAATTCCTGGATAACCACCTTGGGATTCTGTGAATATATTCCAGTCGTACATCTTATCTTGGGGATCGAATAGTTCCGAATTTTGGGAGATATTTAGTAGCCAAAAGATGACCAATTTTGTCCCCATGAGAATAGAATCTATGTTGGGACCAGCGCAGGCTCCGTTCTGCCACCGTTGTAAGGGCCAAATTTAGAGACAGGCGCGTCTGCTCAATACGATCTCGTAGGTTTATATTTGTGTGCTTGGGTCAAGGCCAACAACTCCCCCTCCAGTTTGGCGATATGGGACGTCCGCTGGCGTTTCCTTCGTGTAGCGATTGAGATAAATTGCCTTCTTAAAGTTGCCTTATGAGCTTCCCAGTTAATAATGGGCGAAAGAACTGAGGGAGTATTAATACGAACGTATTTTGTTAATAGTGTCTGGACCTCTATAACTACCCCAGGATCACTAAGGAGTGAATCATTGAGTCTCCAATGGCCCATTCCCCGAGTGAGTTGGGCTAACGATGAGGTCATTACTAAAGCATGGTCCGACCAAGAAACCTCTCTAATTTTCACAGATCTAATGCTTGCTAACATCCGTTGGGGAACGAAGATATGATCTATTCGCGCATACGTAGAGTGAGCATGGGAAAAGTGAGTGTAGTCCCTGGTGGAGGGGTTACATTCACGCCACACATCTACTAAGTGGTGCGAGTGAAGGAGCCTTGCCAATCTCAGTCCACTCTTAGGCGGATGTTTTAATCTGGTGCCCGAGGGATGGGATTTATCATTTTTAAAGTCCAAGGCCATATTAGAGTCTCCAGCTAATATCCCTGTACCCTCTATATAAGGGGAGAGAGTAGAAAGGAGATGCCTGAAGAAAGGGATTTGGGCAACATTAGTGGCGTAATAGGAAATAAACGTGTACAAATGCTCCCCGATAGTGCCTTTCAGCAATAAACAACGTCCTCCAGGATCTTTAACTTCTAACTGTAACTGGAACAAAATATGCCTAGCGAACAAGATAGCCACCCCTTTGGATTTATCTGCCGCACTGGCAAAGTAGTACTGAGTATAATATTTATGTAAAAAGGATGGGTTGTAACTGTTAGGGAAATGCGTTTCCTGAAGAAATATCACGTCTATTTTTTGAGAGTGATAATGATTAAAGGCTACTCGCCGCTTAACTGGCGAGTTCAGGCCTTGAGCATTATGTGTAGCTATACGTATATCAGCTCTACAGGAAGCCATTAAATCCACGTGGCTGTACTGATTCTTTCCAATACCCCGATTCATACTCACTCTCCCACACAGATCGATAGAAGCCCCTAGTCGCTATTCTTTTACGACTCCTCTGGAGAGAAGAACTAGAGCGCTCAGGTATCCCGACCCACCCCGCCCCCAAAAGTGCGTTGAAAAAAAAAGTAGGTTGCTCTGTCAGCATTGACCAAAAGTCAATTTAAAGTAAATTTCAAAGGGGCACATAGGTGCCCGAAGAAATGTTTTTTATGTTGTGTTACACGTTGTCTTTTGTGTTTTTTGGTCAATGGGGAAGACTTTTTAAGTGCTTTTTCTGTGACTGTTGTGCTAGCAAATAGATTTGATTTGCAGACACCTTTCTACTCCTATAGTAAATATGGGAACATCCTAACTAGTCAGTTTAAAAAGCACTGCCTGCATGCCAAAAAACATGCAGGCAGTGCAGGGCTTGCTTATTTCTTATGCACTGTCATAGAAGTCCCCGGAATGAAATGTTGATTTATTAAATAAATATTTTATACAAATGATAACAAATATTATTACAGTTACATTACAGTTACATTACATTAACTATTACAGTTTCCCTTTAAAGCTAAACTCCAGACAGATATAAATAACACATATTATGGTAGCTCTGTATTCATTAATACATCATTAAATGTACTTTTGACTGCAAGCAATGTAAGTACCTGGATTTGACATGGTATTAGAATATATGATCTGTGGCAGCTCAGCTCATGGAATGCTGGGGAATTGGGTCCCTTTAAACATGAAAGAGTTTTGGAGGTGGGCAAGGAGCACCATAAATAAAGTCTTGAACACTACAACTGGTAAAAAAAACAAAAATTACCTTTATTGGTAAATACATTTTCATAAAACAATGTGTATGCCACTACAGGTTGGAACATATACTCCAACAGATCCATGACACTGATTTCAGTCCCCACGGCTTAAAGATGTAATAATATCAAAAACCCAGATGAAGGGGGTGCATTAGATCCCTAAAGCTCATTGGATATTGTTTTATGAACTTTTATACACCAATAAAGGGAATATAACAGGCTGAAGTTTTCAAGAATTTTTACGGCCCTCCTTAACCTCCTAGAAAATTATTTTGCTATCTGTCTGTCTCTCAGCTCTCACCTGCTTGAAAGAGTAGGAAGGAGGAAAGGCAACAAGGTGATTATGCTTTACACTCATGTTTCAGTGGTATAGTTTCTTCTGCATTATCGTTTTTTAAACCTTTCATACAAAACAAATTTGCACAGCCCTTTACGTATCATAGCTGTTCTACTGAAGAGGTAATGCTTTTCCGGAGCATATAAGAAATGGAGTCAAAACACTATTCCCTAATTGTGATACAGCTTCAAGAATAGGAAAGCTTATGGGGATATTCACGAAGGAGCCGAAGGATACAGCCATAGCTTTGGCTGATCCTTTGGCTCTTTTTGGCCGCCGAAGCCCTTTGGTTCAGTCGACCCGAAGGGCTGCTGTACGGGCTATTCACAATAGCCCGTACAGCATCCGAAGGCGGCCGAGTGGCTCAGCCGAGCCGAAGGCATATGCTTCGGCTCGACTGAGCCGAATTGGCAGCAGCAGCGGGGCGAACGGCCTGCTCAAAGCCGTAAGCCCCGCAAATGACAGCTGGGCGGAGCCAGCTGTGATCTCATGGCTGGCTCTGCCCAGTTTTAATGACAGATCAGCATCCCCAATTGACTTGGGGGTGCTGATCTGTCATGAAACAATAACAACTGGGCGGAGCCGGCCGTTACACCATGGCCGGCTCCGCCCAGTTGTTATTCACTGGCCAGGACCTGCTAGAAGACTCCAGCAGGTGCCGGCCAATAGGAAAAAGTTGGGTGGAACTAGCTGTCACTGCTAGCTCCGCCCAATCTTTTTTAAATATCTTTATTTTTAAATTTCACTATTTATTTTCATAAAACATTTTACCTTTTTCCCCTACTATTTTCACTATTTTCTATCTTGCTCGGTACTACGGAGGTACGAATAGAAAAGCCAAGCCGAATGCCGCTATGTGAATAGGGGTGAAGGGCAGCGAGTGAGCTGCCGGAGCTTCGGCTCAGCCGAACCAGATGTTGGATCGGCTGATTCGAAGTCCTTCTGCAGTCCTTCTGCACTTCGACTCTGCATGTTCGGCTGAATTAAGTGCAGCCGAAGGCAGCCGATGTACGGCTGAAATCAGCCGTACTGAGCCAGAGTGAATAGCCGAACGTAGTTTGGCTCACTTCACTTCGGCTGGGTTATTCACTCTGCTGCCTTCGGCAGCTTTGTGAGTAACCCCCTTAGTATCCCGTTATTATTCAGACCATGTGAATAAGAACATGTTAAGACGGGTTATGGTGAGGCGGGCTAAAAAGAACCAAAAAACCTACACAGTTGGCGTAGGAGCATAAAGGAATGATTATCATTGTTCCTCCCGCTATCCAAAAACGATATTTTTTGGAATTGTGATGGATGTGTGACATGCAGATAATTTGAGTTTTAAGAGGGCTCTGCTTTGCTTTCCCCCTTATAATAAAACTGTAATTACTTTATATTACAATAATAATACAATTTTTCAATAAATAAATTAGGGATTTTCATATGTTTTGGCTGATGCAGCTGCTTCTTAGAGGGCCTGACACCCTCCTACTCCCCATCCAAAGACATACCAGCCCAGTGCAACACTAGTATCTCAGAAAGTGTTTGAGCCCTCCCGCTTTACTGACAGCAGCTTGTTTGCCAGTCAACAATGGACTGTTTTTCCTTCTAAAAGGCAGGAACTCCCTACTGGACTACTCTATAGTGCCATGCTAGGGCAGGGGGGTTATTTGAAATTCAAAGCAGACCTTTATTTCCCCCAAAACACCTTTTTTCATTAGACACCTAGGCACATAGATTTGAGGGGACCATGATAAAGTGACAATTCAATATCTATGGTTATGGGAAATACTGGAAGAACTGCCAAATAAAGCACAATCCAACATTTCTCCTGTAGCAATTTGTGAAAGTGATAGTGGCCCTCTGACCTTTTAAATGCCAGCCCCAAAAGAAGAGTGGCCTGGTGCATTCATTTGTTTACAGTCTAGGAACAATGGCCCCAAAATCTTCACCCATTCTTGGGATTTGGTTTATATAACTGGTTAAATTTCAAAGCTGCTATTGTGTTCTGAAGTGAGAATTCTTGCCGATGATATCCAGGTTCAGGAACACTACACATGTAAGAGTTGCATTGTATTTCTAGGGCTGAACTCTATATACTCTATACACATACATCATATACACATAATTGTGTTATTGCTTGCAATTGCATCTTACGTTGTGTGGGTGGCATGTAGGCGTTTTGTCTTGACACTACTGCCTGCCAGCTGGGATTTGTTGAATAGATAATGTGTGATGTGTGTATTATATATGCTATACTGTCTGTTCTCCTCACCGGAAGATCAGGGGTTTAATAAGGCAGGACTTCGCTTTTAACAGAAATTACTCTAATAATTTTTCGAGCAGGTTCTGTTAACACCACATTAGAGTGAAACACTGTAGAGATTTGTTTGTATGTAAAATGGCCACATAAAATAATACCAGTGCACTAAGATCTTACCATATTCTGCACTGCATGATATATTGGAGGACATGGGTACAGGTACTAACTTTTTCACAGTGTCCAGTCTTTACAAGGAAAGATAAAGTGACACTTAAAAATGCATTTAAGTACCCTAGCCATTAACAAAAAAGTATCTTATTTGTGTATCACTCAGCTGTAAATCCTCAAGTCATCTCTGAATCGGTGCTGACACTGTCCTTCCTTCTGGAGGGGGGCTACTTTTGTTCCCCATGGCCCCTGCGTGTGTTGTAAAGTAGTCACCGCTCCAAACTCACTCCTGTGATGGACTACAATCTCAATACAAATTAGTGAAATAAACATGAGATTGTAATCCATCACAGGAGCGAACTTGGAGTGGTGGCTACTTTACATCACACCCAGGGACCATAGGGAACAAACGTAGCCACCCTCCAGAAGGAAGGACCAGTACCAATTCAGAGGTGATTTGAGGATCTAGAGCTAAGTGAAACACAAATAAGATACATGTTGTAATAGTTAGGATTTTTTAATGTATTTTTAGGATTTAAGTGTCACTATAATTTCCCACTTTTATCTGTGTTGTGTAATATTTAATATATAAAAATCTGAACTAATGTTTCCTTTAAATATCTATCTAATCCTAAAACCAAGATATTAATATTTCTATATATTGCAGGTATATTTTCTATGGTGTCATTCAAAGGATGTGATCAAATCTTTCAAAACAGTTGAAAGGTGAGCAAGATGATTCCCTTGTACTAAAATAACAATGTCTACCAAAAATGTATCTACCAAAAAAAAGATTTTGTTCTGGATAAAACAGGGAAGGGTTAAAACATTTGTTTTATTTTTTTGTGTGGTTGGTTTGTTTGGTTTTTATTACTGTTTTTTTCTCTGTTTGACCTGGTGACAACTGGGATAGAAAGTGATGGGGCATTCAGTTTTTTTGTGTCAGTTTTTATCAAAACAGGAATAGAGGGGAAATGTCAATAGTTGATATATCCTTTACATCTAACAATGGTGTCATCTTGGTCTGTTTTGGATTGCAGTTGCCATAGTGCTGCACATGTGATCAGCTATGACACCAGCCATTTGAGAGCATGAAGGTTTGAGCTGAAATAAGCACACTGGCAACCTTAAGGCTCTGTTCACACATTAGCGCAAAAAAGTCCAAGCGCGATATTCTTGGCAGATTCTGCACATTCCAGCTATAGTAGTAGTCACAAATGTGCGGAACCCCCGTGTATGTTAAAGTTTATGCGTTTTTGTGCTGCCCGGAAAACGCTGATGCTATGTGTGAATGGACTCTGACAGTTGACATGCCTTGAAAGTATCTGTTTTGGGAGACTTTTACTCTCACTTCCCGCTATTTTTCTTGGACAGGATTTGAAGAGAAATCCTCCCAAGGGAATTCAGGCAGCATAAAAAAAAATATCACAGGGATTTTAACTGTTCCTTTCTCTATCCAAAACTAACAAAAACAAGTTTTGGCTCTAGACACTCTTTAAGGCTATGGTCAAGTCAAACACCTGTCTCCTCTGAACTGTTAAAAAGGTGAAATCTAATGGGTTGCTAATAATTTCTGCATGTCGTTGTTTTTTGCATTCTCTTAAGGCTGAACTACAAATAAGATATTAACTACTTGTGAGCATTGGATTTAACTTCTTCTTCTTCTCAACAGTTGCCCCAATTAATCAGTTCTTTGCAAATCCAGCACTTTTCATTAGGGGTTAAATCTCACACATGCATACAATTAAAATCTCCTGTTTTGCTAAGCCGCTAGTAAATAAGCCTGTTTTTCTTTCGGGAATAGATGCAGCGTTGCTGTTGCCCTGTCAACACAGTTTGGTTTCATTAATTGGCCACAGTTAGTCCTTATAATTCAGAAATTGTAGGTTCCTCGAATGAAAATTGCGCATTGCGCAATCTTTGGGGACAAGGAACAAGGGTTGGCAATAAGAAGTATACAGTCTAAAGACAAGGAAAAGAATGGGACACGAACATTTCACAATGTGAACTTTTGTATCCGGACCTGCTTGTTCAAAGACATGGGCAATGCTATTGCAATTTGATATAAGGCTGTAGAAAGGGGGGAATGGTGCTTACTCATATATGGAATAAGTGAATGCTTAAAGAGACTGAAATTGATTCTTTATTGTATTTTGTAATAGAATAGCTGGACTATCTGCTGTAATTGTCAAGGTAAATGATTGGGTATAAGTCTATGAATACTGTGGATTTCTATTCAATACTTAAGAACACACTCAAGAATCATTGTTTGATCTGAAGGCTGATTACGTATGTGTAAAGCACATTATAGCCATGTTCTGTGATTTATTTTGTTTTCGCTTGTTCACATAACTATATAATACTGTTATATACATACAGGCTCACACCTACACTTCTGGCCTTATTTATTAATAAATGACAAGCTGAAGTCACAAGATTGTACATTGCCAGCACTGGTTTTCACAAATGATTTGCAATGTTTGTGATCTGTAAATTTGCACTAAAGGTTAATTATTCAGGGGTCTATCCTCCTTCTACTAGCTCTATGCAGTACTGTTACAAAGAGTATGTACTAAATGTTAAAGCCCAGCTCCAGGCTCTTGTTCCCCCAATTGACAGCACCCCCATTCCCCTTTGCACCCCCCTTTTTTGTGTCCTTTTTTGAATTGTTTTTTTATTTCATTTACCTATTTCAAATATCTTGGGTCGGGTCACATTACTTGCTGGGTCCTCTTCATGTTCATGTTCATCTTCTCCCGGCTGGGTAGCCCTCACTGATGCAGAGAACAGCTCTGACATGATGACATCAGTGATGCTCTCTGCATTTGTGCACTGTAATTAAAGGTCCCCATGACAATGCCCCCTCAGAGGCAGAAGTCAGAGTTTGTCCTCAGTCTTCTGGGTTGTTTGACAATGGACATTTTCAATCTGTGAACATTTTGTGGCATAGAAGAGGTACTGCAGGGAACAGCTCACAACTAGGGATGAGCTTCGCGTTCGAGTCGAACCTATGTTCGACTCGAACATAGCATGTTCGAGCGTTCGCCGAACACCAAACATTATGGGATGTCCGCGGTCTGTTCGACCGCGGCACATCCCACAATGCACTGCGCCGTCCGAAGCGGCAATTGGCTACAGTCCTGCACCTGACCGCAGGTCAGGTGCAAGACTGTGCCAATCAGGGCTCAGTACAAATGTAGAGCCATGATTGGGCAGAGTCACGATGACTCTGCCCAATCATGTCTCACAGCTAAGTCCCTGCAGCACACTATATAAGGCTGCTGACACCGCGGCCCCATGTAGTGTGCTGTAGGAGATAGAGAGAGAGGTTCTTTCGAAAGTTCGAGTTAGAACCGAACACGGGTGTGTTCGGCTCATCACTACTCACAACATGGACATCTTTTTAATCATTGCCAATCATCATTGCAGAGAGTGAGTTCCGGATGTGAGTATAGGGGGTGAGCGGATTATTTACAGACTCAGACATTCTAAAGCATCACCTGTTCACTATTGCTTCAACCAGTCCTGCAACCATTTATTTGTTTATTTAAAAGTCCATATTTACCTTGTTAGAACATTGTTTTTCAGAGTAGAAAAGCCTGTTTGTTACCAGCATGCTGAAGAGAAGGACCCTTGCTGTCTATGTGGAAGCAGAAGTCTTTCTACAGATGTCCATCCCCTGTTGAGTCACAGCTAGAGCCATCCAGCAGAGAATATTAAACATAAGCTTTTCTAAGTTTAGTGCTCGAGCTCTGATCACTGCTTCCATACAGAGAGCAAAAATCCTTCTATGCAGCATGCTGGCAGGGCACAGGCGTTTGTATTTAGGCTGTGACTGCTTTCTAAAGAAAATAAACTGTAAGACTTTTGCACACCTTTTGTTGTACCCAGAATGTATTTAGTTGATTAAAATTAAAAGTTCAGTTGGATTTTAAGCTAACCATAGACAGATAAAATTTTAAATATAAAAATTACTTACACCTGTTTGCTTTGTCTGCATGTATATGTAGCAACATAATACATTGTAGCTGCTTTCTAAAGGAAACAAACTTTAAGACGTTACATGCTTTTTGTTTTCATGCACCTAGAATGTATTTAGCTGATTTAAGCTGCACCCTCCAAATTCTAGTAGACATCGGTACAAAAAATGTGATCCAAAACAAAAGATCTCCTTAAAAAAAAAAAGTTACCTTCTGGAAGTGAATCATGGTACCATTTATTTAGCCTCCATACTGCAGGTGAACACACACAGGGTAATTCACAAAGGGGTAAAGAGTTTGGAGAAGGCAGGAGAAGGGAACAATCTAGGCCAACATAGCTGATTTGGAAAAATTCTCTAATTCAGCTCACTTTCCAGTTCAGCTCTGTTGTCCTAGATTGTTCACTTCTCCAGCCTTCTAAAAACTCTTCACCCATCACCCAGCATTTTAGAGCTACTTACCCATCCTCTGACCAAGGGCTAAATGTCCTGAAACATTGTGGGTTCAGCTTCGCAATAGAAGCTTAAAAATGTAATTTTGTTTAGTTACTGGATTTTGTGTCAATAAGGGGTTCCCTGCACTTTCTGTTAATCTTCTCTGGTGCACACTGTATCATTTTGGTTACCTTGGTGGGATTTTGTTAAATGCCTAAAGGATGGCAAGCCATTGAGTGATCTATTCTACTAACTGTATGACCTTATTTTAGGTTTGGTTTAATCCACTCTGTGTTTACAAACTTACTTCTGTGGGCCAGTGCAGTAGCAACAGAGTCCGACCATCAACTGGAGGAGCACATGGAAAGGCTGAAGTCCCTGGGCTTTCTGAACCTCACTTTTAGTAGGTTTTATGTTAGGAGTCCTTTTATCAAAACACATGTCTGAATTGAAATATCACTGTGACCAGGGCCACCCAGTGCACATGCCCCAGGTCTTCAACTGCCTCGGTATTCTTTGCAATAAATATTTTCATCATCTCAAGTATAATCCTGTATGCAGACTTATTCCAACCTTGGTCATGCATTCTTACCTTCACTAGTAACTGCATTTTGCCCTCACAAGTTTTTAGAATCATGTTATGTAAATAATGAGTAATTCTCGCAAACCTGGTCTGTTTCTATGTTTTCATGTACATCACAATGCTTATTTCTTTATTGCTAAACAAATAAATGTTAATTTAATAACAATGATACCTCTGGAATGCAACTTTATCAACTCTTTAATTAATGTATTATTTATTTTTTAAGTATTATTATACATCTGAGTTTTATGTTCAGTCATGCTATCATTTTTAAGAAATTACAGATCTATTCAAAAGAGGATTTCTTTTTATACAGTTGATTTAATTAGAAAAAATAGAGTCATTCCTTTTTTTTTTATCATGGTACACAACAAACCCTAGAACATTTTAGTCTTGGTGCCTGCGGGTGGTCCAGGACTTTAGAATCCTAGAAACACAAGACTGTGACCATACCCAAAGTAAAAGAGATTGGTGCACATTAAGTTAACTAGGAGGTAAATAGTTATTTGTGGTATTTTTGGTTTCAGGGGAACAACCATGGGCTGCTTTAAATGCATATTTAATATCTATGTATTTTTTTCAACACCCTTTTAAATACAACTGCTGCTCCTATATTAGCTGCTACTGTCATTACTCCTAACTGTAGATCTTTTGCAATTGATAGCATAGAACAATAAATACAATAAATAAACATTAATAATATTAATTCATTTTATTTCTCGAAAAAGGAGAATGGCAATATGTGGCTCTTCGGTACAACTTAGGGATGCATTAAATATCCTCCCAAATCTTACCTTCGATTTATATAATTATTTTATTATCTACTAAATAAAACTATGATGTGAGTTAGTGAGTGCATTTGTTTCATGCTTATCTTTCTAATTTTATCCAACAGATGTAGAACACTTAGAATGTAACTGTACCACAAATCTGTGTATGAACCTTAAAAAAGGAATCTATTATATCTACCCATTCAACATTGAATACCAGATTTTGGCATCTGCTATGTTGTATGTCCTATGGAAAAATATTGGGAACAAGACTGGTCATTTCAAGCACAGCACAAAACTGAAGTTGGATGGTGTTTTTACTGGGTCCCTCTTAGGACTCATAGTTGTAGCTGCAACAATTGGCATAGTTGTAACTTACCTGTTGAACATCGGTCACTCCAAAGCCAACAGTGAAACAGCTCTAAGCATATACTATTTTTATTCAATAGTGGTCCTGAGCCTCATGTCCATAGGGTCTCTGCTTGGACTTGTCATATATAAAACTGAAAGAATTCCTGCAGTCAAAGAGAGGAGCCCTTCTGTGAAACTTGATGCTGAGCTGCTTATAGGTTCTGCAATTGGCTCATGGATTATGTCATGGGGTTCCATCTTAGCCATAATATTTGCAAAGGGTCATCCAGTATATACATGGTACAACTTGCCTTACGCGATCCTGGTAATAGTTGAAAAATACATACAAAACCTTTTCATAATTACATACACAAATTACAATGTTCAGGATGATTGGAAGACTGCTCATATTGAGATACCTATAGTGACAGGTCAAATCTCGGTGCCTGCTGAAAGCACAAAATTCACAACTTCAAAAGCAAATGAGATAAAACAGCAAGCTTCCTTCCAACATAAACAAGCCAAGATACACAGGCCCCCTGGAAACCCAAAGCTTCAGAACTTCAAGAAATCACTGCTAAAGAACATAACAGTTCTCTTGTTTCTTTGTAATATATCGGTAAGTACATACAGTAAAGATTAAAGTGACGTTAAACTTAGGAGGTAAATCTTAGAAATACATTCAAGTACCTTAAAGGAGAACTATGAGGTGAGTGCTTTTCACTCACCTCATAGTTCTAGCAGACCTGTGACAATGAGACTGTCACAGGTCGGCTCAGTAGATCGGGAAGTGAGCGAACACATACCGGCGTTCGCTCACCTCTCGATCCTGTCACGGCTCTCTGCTGGATTCCCCCCTCCCCGCTCCAATTGGCCAGCGCTGACTGGCGGATCGGACGGGGAGGGGGCGGGTACAGCTGGCTCTGCCTCTAGATAGGCAGAGCCAGCTGTCACTCACGCACATACAGGGTATGATCTCCTGTGATAGCTACATGAAATTCCCTTTAGGCAACTTTGTGATGGTAACAATGGTAAAAATGGTGGGGTATAACAGGAATATGACCAGGGCCATCCCTACACTATTGACTGCCTAAGGCAACCGAGCTGGGGGGGGGGAGAGATGTTGTTAGTGATGTCAGTGGCTGCATTCTGCCCAGCCTACTGATGTTAATGTTTTGCCAGGAGCTTTACGGAATGCCACACAGACCGTCCTGCTCAGCTCTATCTGTTGACTTGCCCAGGAGGACGCTGTAGCCACCCCCTCCTGCTGCCCACGCTGAGAAAAGCGTCCTGCCAAGGGGGGCGCTGTGGCCACCACCCTACCGCCTCCCCACCCAATACAAACTCCTTTGAAATCTGGTGGCTGGCTCTGAGACTTTGTATAAGTATTCACAGACATTCCTAATTTACCTAGCATGCATGTACATAATCGGTCACAAACGTCTCCAGAGAAGGAATGTGATATAGATTAGGAATGGATAAGACCAGTAATTTAATATACCCGTTTTTTTTTTCCAGCTCTGGATACCACCAGCCTTCGGATGTCGTCCACAGTATGATAATGGACTGGAAGCTACAGTGTTCGGAATCATGCCATGGATTATTATCATTGATGTTGCTCTTCCCTTTTCCATTTTCTATAGAATGCATTCAATGTATACATTATTTGATGTATACTGTAACATATGAACAAAAAGATTCTCAAGATTCCAGAGTTCTCAGCAGTTTAGATGACCTTGGGGCAAATGTGAAAATCTCCATCCTGTCCATTGCTAAAGTTATTTTTAAACTCTGTTATGTTTAATTGCCTGTAGTCTTCCTTGATATTAAATTCCAATTATCCCCTCACTGCTACTAGACATTGTGTATAGATGTAGGGATTATTGAAACAAATTCTATCTGCAATATTTCTTCTTTGCAGCTCTGAGGTTTCATTACATGCCCTGGTGCTGGATGGAACATGGGTTAAAGGAACACAAAATCAGCAGGATTTGTACATGTGTATGGAGGGAGAGAAGGAACATAAGATAGAAATATTTTATTTGATTTAGACCCAGAAAAGGCAGTTTCACACAGTAAAACGTTGATTAGGTGCATTTAAAATGTGTTTTTTTTTGCAACTGGAGTGTCTTTTAATTATAAGCACTATATGTAAAGTGCACCTGTCAGTTAGAATAAACATAAAATTGGAAAGGGGATGGACAGAGAAAGTACTGTATGAATCAAAGGGTTCCTTTGCATTGTTAAGAAGCTAATGCATGCATGTGTAAGTGTTTATTGAGCGTTGATGGTTATTTGTATAGTTTCCATCTTCCCATTCCTTAATTGGCTATTTCGATTTGCAATTGTCAATAGCAGACTGGCTATTGCACCCGCCCACTGCTGCTGTCAATCAACAATGGTGGACCTGAATTTCCTCCATCAGTTGCTCCTCTGCTGATTGACAGCAGCATTGGGCGGGTGCAATAGCCAACCTGCTATTGACTATTGCAAATCGAAATAGCCAATAGCAGCCTAGCTATTCATTGCTATGCTGTCTGTTTTTTTATTTTTTATTATTCTGACAGCAGCAGGTGTCAGAACAGAAAAAAAAAACAGCAGATAGCAAGGGAAGCATTAGCTTCTCTGCTATCTGTGGAAGAGGGCACCTACCTGAAGTGAGAAGGGCACCTCCCTGAAATTACTTTTTTCAGGTTGGGATGCCTGTATTCCTATGACCTCACTTGTGTTGGGAAAGTGCAGAGACAGTGTTAAAAGAGCTGCCAATCAAGTGGCCACCGTCTCTATTGCAATCAAGTGGCCGCCGTCTTAGGGCATGGTCGGAAATGGAGGGATGAGATGAGTGCAAGCTGTTACCGTCTTGATCCCAGCTTCTGCTGCACACAGAGGCATGGGATAGAAAACAGCACACACAATGGGAATTAGGTGACTGAGCTGTGAAAAATAATACAAGGTGACACGTCTTCTTTAAAAACATACCTCAGCAGACTGGAATGAGCACCTGCAGTATTTTGGTAACCCAACACATGGTAGTGTATTATTGTGCCCTGGAACTAAATTTCATTGGGCTGCTATTCAAAATGAATGGCATTCCAATGCACCAATGTGTGCATGGTGCGTTAGCACACATTGCAGTAACATGTTGGTGTGAATAGTAGGGATGCACCAATACCGTGTTTTTGGGTAATATTTTGGGTAATATTTAGCCAATCAGCATGGAGCCGGCTTCTCGGCCAGGAAGCTGGCTTCCACACCAATCAGCATGGAGCCGGCTTCTCGGCTAATCAGGAAGCCGGGAGGCGGGTCATTACTAGTATCGGTATCGGTGCATCCCTAGTGAATGGAAATTCATGGAAAGATCACATAACACAAGAGATGTTCTGAAGCTGTGATTGAAAAGTTATGATTAGGGAGAAGTAGAGAAGTTTGGGATATAATTACATCTACTAGTACACTTTGTGCAGCAGCGTTGGTCGCTGAAAGTCTCGCCAAGCTGGGCCAGCTTAGAGAAAACCTGTGCTTTGACCAGGTCAAAGCAACAGGTTCTCCTTATTTTCCCCTCCCCAGCACTACTTGCTCACCTTTTCTTTACTCCTCCACCATTTTATTTCTCCATTTCCTTAATTCTTTAAAACTTTGGTTAAAAATTAATTAACTGCAAGGGTAAAGTGCTCACTTTTTCCTAGGATCAAAAAGAAAAAAGTTATACTCATCCAAACCTCCAAGCCGGCCAGCTCTTAGACCGGTCACTGGAGCCTCTCTCCTCCTCCACTGCAACGGTCTAAGGTCCTTTGAGTCATCATGTTTTATACACAGTGTATAGGACATGAGGTTGCTAAGGGACATTCCATTCCTGCAGCGGATGACGGGACAGGCAGGAGGGAGCGCTGTCACAGCTGGCCAGCTCGGAGGATGGGGTAAGTATAACTTTGTTATGTTTGACCCTAAGCAAAAATGAGCAGTTAACCCTTGCAGTGCGGGGACAGTCCTACTGCAAGGGTTAATAACATTTTTAAAAAATATTTATTTAATACTTCACTGATGACTTGTCAGAAAGGAAACCGAGGAAGAATGGCTGCACCAGATCTCTGTTACATAAACCTGTGATATGTAATATTTTCAGATGTTTCATACCTTACCTAATCAAATTAAATTGTAATGTATATGAAGTTATGCTGCCTGTCCTGTCTTTATACAGCAGTAGTTATAGTAACTTCCTGTCCAGTAGCTCAGTGATGAAAATAATAAACCCTTGGACTTAATTCAATAATAAAGTCCTAATAATGTCTAATCAGGGGCTTCATGTCCAGTAGTGAACTCCTGACATTGATTTAATAAAGTTCTGCAAAGAGCAATGATGATGCCCAAAATTCAGTAACGGAGGGAAACTAATTTGATTTTTTTCTTTCGCTGATTTAGAGCAATGAGAGCAATTAACCGCCAGCAAGAAGTTTTTAGTTCTTAGTTTTGGATAGAGTGGGAAAGGATTGGTGACGTGTTTAATGCTTTAAAGTGATATTAAAGTCAAAAGGCATTAAAAGCAGTATTAAACTCTCAGACGTTTTTTTTAGTAATGAATCTAAATCAAACAAATATATATATTGCCCAGCAAAGTATTTATTTACATTTTTGCCCAAACACTTACAGTCATCATGTTTCTGAACAGCTTCAACTCCCTCGGCTCCACTTCCCTGAACTTCCTGTCCAGTACAAGATCACAAGGGAGAGAGCGGTCTCCAGCAGATGTCCACTTACTAGCTTGGAGAAGGGAGAAGAAATGAGGGAGAATGAAGGAGGGGAGCAGGGAGGAAGGATGTGTCTTGACTTGCTGTGCCTGTGTCACCCTTGTGTGTGAGTCACACACACAAGGATACTCAGGAGACCAACTGATTCTGCAGGAAACTTAAACTTTTAAACATCAAGAAGCAGATTCTATTGTACATTATTTCATAAGCATTTGAAATAGTTTATAAACATTTTGACTTTCATATCACTTTAATGTCAGGGGATGTGGGTAATGCTGGGTGATGGTGTAAAGTGTTTTTGGAGCACACTTTTTTTGTACATTTGTGTTACAATTTTTATTACCTTTGCAAATAAGTTAATGCATCACTCTAAGCAGGGCCGGATTTACTCTCCCTACTGCCCCAAGGCCAGGTTCCGCAATACACCCCCCCCTTCCCATCAATGGAGAATGGCAACCAGATGGCAGGGCGGTGTTATGGAAATTCACTTGGTTCAACGCACAAATCCATGTCGCATTAAGCTGCGCCAAACGCAAAGAATTTCCCCCGTTGTACTACGCTCTTTTGTGCGAGGACTGGAAGTATCCTCCTCTATAGAGTCATGTAGAGTCAGGAGACAGATGCTGCTTGCTTGATAATCCCATGCTTAGAGCCCTGAACACAGGTATGTTTATACCTGCCCAACAGGAAGTGATGTCAGACAGGAAGGGGTGTCTCAAACAGCGAGACAGGAAGGGATGTTAACAAGCACTTCCTCAATACATAGCCAGTCTACAAAACACATTTTTAATAATTTGTTTCTTATTATTTTTTACTTTTTAATCACCTTTTTATTTTTTATTTAACTATTTCATTTTTTTTATTTTTATTTATTTCATTTTTAAAAAAAAATCAATTAATTTTTTTTCCACCTAACTTTATTGCTATCACACAGGTGAAAACAATCCCATGTGTAATAGCAATTAGAGGTGACAGGTTCTCTTTATTGACCCTGTCACCTCCAATACAGGAGTTATAGCATAGCACTGTGGCGGAACTCCTGTGACAGGTGAAAGAGGAAGAGCACAGCTCTCCCCTCTCACTGTCTACAAGGTTAGTTTTAACCCGGCCGTTCTGCTCACTGCAGTGAGGAGAGACTCGGCGGCGGAGGACGGAGCCAGTGAGGAGAGAGGTAAGTGCAGGGGGAGGACGGACAGGCTGCAGACTTTTTACATGTGATCTCGGCGACATCGCCGAGATCACATGTAAACAAACAAGCAGCTGCCTCACTCTACATTTAGTCCTGCTTGTGCAAAGCAGGACTAAATGTAGAGAGGGCAACTTACTGCCCGACGCCCTGAACTTCCCCACAAGGACACCGCTGCCGCCCCTCTACGCCCTGCCGCCCCGAGGCCGGGCCTCGGTGGCCTTGTGGAGAATCCGGGCCTGACTCCAAGCACCCAAAACTAAAATAAGAAGATCCTATTAGAAAATAGAACAAAAAATATACAATGATATAAACTACTAGTTTAGTGTGCTTGGGAGCTGCCAGATTGTGCATGTCTGGCCACCTTTGAGGTGTATGGACACCTTTAATAATGCAGAAGCTTAGTTACGCATTTCTCTTCATTTCATTTGAAGTCTACCAGTCTGACCAGACTGACTAAACAAAACACACCACATTTTCCCTTTAACCACTTGAGGACCAGGAGGTCTATTCACAAAGCTAGCCGAAGGATCAGTCGAACCGAAGGGCTTCAGTCGAACCGAAGGGCTGCTGTACGGGCTATTTACAATAGCCCGTACAGCAGCCGAAGGCAGTCGAGCGGCTCAGCCGAGCTGAAGTCATATGCTTTAGCTCGACTGAGCCAAAGTATAGCCGAAGCAGGGCGATTGGGACGTTGTTTGGCTCACTTCACTACGGCTCGGTAATTCACTCGGCTGCCTCCAGCAGCTTAGTGAATAACCCTACAGGTGTTTACACCCCCTTCCTGTCCAGGCCATTTTTCAGTATTCAGTGCTGAGGTACTTTGGCTGACATTTATTCCGTCATGCAACACTGGACTGAAATGGATTTTAAACAATTTTTTTGGGACACATAGAGCTTTCTTTTGGTGGTATTTTACCCCTTCATGACTGAGCTTGTTTTCAGTTTCTGTTCGTAAATGACTGAAGCACTTTTTACGTTTTTGCTGTGTGATACTTCCACGGCAGTAATATAATTTCTTAGTGCACCCACACATATTATATATTGTTTTTTAGAGGACAGATAGGACTATGTATTTGTATCGCCTCACTTAGTATGAATAAGTTTTGATTATTTTTTTTTTAAATAGCACTGCTAAAAAAATGCACTTAAATAAATTAATGTATTTGTCCTTTATTTAGAAACACCTCCTATCTCTAGGATTTCAGAAATGTTTCAGCCTAAAACCAAAAGCTAACATTTTATTTTCTTTCTCTAAAAACTAATAACAGGTGGCCTACAATGTAACTGTACTTAAGTGTCACTAATTGTCACACTTAGTGACAGCGACATACTTTGAGCGATTCCATCATGAAGGGGGTTAAATTTAAAAAAATGAACCCCTTAGGGTGAAAAACAAATCTGCAGTTTTTACCGCTCATCAGTTGAGTGTTAACAGTGACTGATAGCACAATCGTCGTTTTTGCATGGAAGCGCACCAAATGCATGTTTGCATTTGTTTGTGTGTGTATGTGGGGGTGGGGGACTTTTTTTTTTTACACTTTAATTTACTGCTTTAACATAGGGGCTAATACACCCCCTAATTGATAGCACAGATACAGTGATAGGTCCTCTTTATGGAGATATCAGGAGGTCTATTAGACCCCTAATGTCACCAATGGACCCCAAATAAGCTGATGGAGCAGAGATTTGCTTCTACGGCTATTGCTCCTGCTACAACAGCCGGCGAAATTGCACACTGAAACCGAAAGTGATGTAATACACATTGCTTTCAGGTTCAGTGATCAGAGGGGAGATCAGTCTCTGAAAGTGTGCTGATCTCCCTCCGATCAATGTAAACAGACAGCGTTGCCCAGGATAGCAAGCAGCGGCGGCAAGGGGGAGGGGGGGGCGCACACTTCCCCTGCAAGTGACACAATTCTATGTAACAACTATCACTGACTGTAAAAGATGTTTAAAGTTTCCCATCCGGGTCCTGCGTGGGTGGCAGGTAATGGTGTTTAAAAACGTCCACCCACCCTCAAGTGTGCACCATCAGGCCATTTTATTACAAGCAGTAAGCAGTTAAATAAAGTTAATTAAACCCTTATTCATCATAGTTGCCGTTCATCCTTCACTGCATCTGAAAATGAAAATGTCACATATATTCTGGATAGAGGTTAACTGAGTTCACAAACAACCATCATTATATTTCTACTTTTTCCCAACTTTACAGTATTTCTAAAATACAATACATATAGAGAGCTGGTAGGGGTCAATGCCATTGTTACATATATTCTATTGCTTTCCATATAATCCTACTAGAGCTGCAGAAGGAATGTGATGAAACCGAATCTCAATATGTGTTAATATACAATGGCTAGAATGTCTGCTGATCAGTCCATTGTGCAGCCAATTCTCCCAGGGACATCAGCCTGACAGAATGCACACTGCAAGAACAGGAGGGCATGGTCAGCAATGTGTAGGGCTCCAATGATAAAAGAAAATCCAACTTATAACTAAACGCCACAATTAATGCAGTTTTGTATTCATTACTAATAACTACATAAATAAAATATAGACTCATTGCAACTAGTGTGAATACGTTATCTAGATTGTAATTCCTTCTACAGCAGCAGTCAGACTTGGAGAGGTAAAGAAACACTAGGAGCCAGTCAGACTCTATTACTGAGGTAGGCAACCTCGGCACTCCAGCTGATTTGGAACTACAAGTCCCATAAGGGCACTGCAAGACTCTGACAGCCAAAGGCATGACTCTCAGAGTCATAATGGGATCTGTAGTCTCACCACAGCTGGAGTGCCGACCCCTGCATTATTGTATGCACAAGTGCAGAACATTGTTGACAGGAGGAGAGAGGAAAAACATCATCCCATCACTCTGATCCTTATTGTCCATTTGCAGGCTGGGGGTTAGATGAATTGCTTTCAGGTCACGGTCCTTTCTTTATTGTCCGGCAGGACAGTTTAGATCACAGGACTGAATGGACAGTAATGCAAATAAAACATATCCCATGTATGTCAACTGATTATAGCTATATGCCTGGAGTTCTGCTTCAAAGGAAAAGTCCACGATACCTAAAAAAAATATGATATAACCTAAGTAATAGCTACACACGTCATTGTGTAAAATAATGTTACTGAAAACTGATCTGCAGCCTCATTTTCTGAAACTTATAAAATGAAATGACAATTCTTTACTATGGAAACCTGAGTACATTTTGTACAACCCCAATTCCAAAAACGAATAATGTCCCTCAAAGTAAAATGTCAAAGACTTTAAATATATCATCTTCTACAGAACATAATATCAGCAAAAGCTTCTGAGAATCTGGAGAAATCTCCAGTGCGCAAGGGACAAGGCCAAAACACAATATTGGATGCCGATGATCTTCGGGCCTTCAGACGGCATAATTCTGTGATGGACATCACTGTGGGGGTTCAGGAATACTTCCAAAAATCATGTCTGTGGACACAGTTCGCTATGCCATCCAAAAATGTAAGTTAAAGCTCTATCATGCAAAGAAGAAGCCATATCTGAACATGATCCAGAAACGCCGCTGCCAAAGCTCATTTAAAATGGTCTGTTGCAAAGTGGAACACTGTTCTGTGGTCAGACAAATCAAAATTTTAAATTCTTTTTGGCAACCATGGGCACCACAACCTCCAAACTAAAGAGGAGAGGGACCTTCTGGCTTGTTATCAGCACTCAGTTCAAAAGCTTACATCTCTGATGGTATGGGGGTGACTTAGTGCGTATGAAATGGGCAGTAGACATGTTGACTGGCAAAAAAATTGTTTCATTTTATTTTCATTTGGATTTTTCGTTATTTTGTTTTTTGGGATTCAGGTCCGAAAGTCAATTTATTTTGGGATTCGGACGAAATTCATTAGCGGTAATATTTACATATTTTAATGTTAGGAGGGACCCCCCAAGTTAAAAATAAAAAAAGTGCGTGGGGTTCCCCCCAAAAGCCATACCAGGCCCTTTAAGTCTGGTAGGAATTTTGAGGGGGAACTCCACCCCCAAAGAATGGGAAAAAGTGGGGTCCCCTCTAAAATTTCTACCAGACCATTGATCCGAGCACAGGCCCGACATTGCAGGAAAGGGGGGACATGTTTGAGTGCCCCTTTCTCCCTGCACCTGACCATGTGCCCTCGGCATTGGGAGTGTGTCCTCATGCCAATGGGGACAAGGGCCTCTTCCCCACAACCCTGACCCGGCGGTTGTGGTGGTCTGTGGGCAGGGGCTTATTTGCAGCGGGGTACCCCTTTAATTAAGGGGGCACCCAGATGCTGCCCCACCTTGTGAATGAATAAGGGGTACTTTTACATCTACCCATTCACTAAAGGGTTAAACTAAAATATAAATAAACACACCACACTTTATGAAAAAATCCTTTAATTGAAAAAAAAAGAACATTTTTGACAATTCCTTTATTAAAAAAAAATGGCTCCATCAATGTAATCCAGTGTCAATCGCGATGAACGACGCCTGCCGACCTACCGATGTAAAAAAAGTCCCGCTGCATGAACCCATATTCATGAATGCCTGATGAAGGGACCCTGAGTGGCCCCGAAACGTTGCTTTATGACGAGATGTGTGTACATCAATAAAATGACCACTCGTTGAAGATTTTACTGTGGTGTGCTGGTGATATACTTTACTACTTGGATTTGAAGTGGCGCCATCCACTATCACTGCAGCACCCACTTAAAGGGATACACCAGTAAAGAGTGCGGTGGGAACCTCTTTGGAACTTGTCTAGCATTGTAGCAACATGCACTGATATACTTTACTACAATTCATGTTGCTAACACCATGAAAACATGTAACACGTATTAAAATGCACACATAGGTGTGAAGGCGGCTAAAAAAACCTGTAATATATACAATTCACCTGTTTTGTGAATAATTGCAAAGAAGTAGTTACACTTAAATAAAATTGGAGATCAAATATCACTTTAACATGCCGCAACACCCCAGGAACTAGAAAAACAAAGGCACACAGTGACTAACACCTTAGGAATTGAAATGACGCAATAGCTAATTAATGGATCAAATGCACAATACCCTAATTGTTTCACTATATTTAAAGCGTATCCAAAACCAAAACCAAACATGTAATATATTGCAGCCTACACTCCTTAGGTGCCTGAATTAGCTTTCTTCTGGCTTTTTTCCCTTTCATTTTCACGTGATAATGCTGCAAATAACACACTTCCTGTGCCTTTGTGTCTACACTAGCATCTCCTTAGCATATATAAAAGGAGCCATGGTTGTCACACAGGCTGGCCTTCAGACAGGTCTGCCTTTGCCAATCTTCTTCTCGCCAATAAATCCTCTATAATAATAATCTTCATTGCATGGTGGATTGATGGGACTTGTACTTGCTGAAAAAGTCGGTGGTAGGTCTTTCGAATAGTCTTTCGAATGGGCTGCCTACCACAGCCAAATCGCACTGAAAAGAATTGCATGAACTTTTTTTTTTAAATCACATTGCATAACATTGGGTGGTAACAGGTTGCTGTGCAATGTAGTGCAATACAATGTACATGTGATGGCTAGGTGCATTGGGGTGCCATTAAGAAATAATGGCACCGCAGCACACCAAACATTGCAACATGAGAGATGTGAATGGAGGCTAATACTCTTGATTAGAGAATAATCGTATTGTTTATGGCGTAAATTCTAAAAAAAATAGGTGCAGCACAGGAAAGTCTGGGCATAGGAAGTACTACTGTTCTGCAGCAGGTTGGCAGCAAAGACATTTTTCAATATTTCTTCCACATTCTGACCATACTTCCAATGTGCCTTTGGTTTTTTTTTTGGTATTTTTTTAAACAAGCCTTCTTTTTTACAGATGTTTTATAGCCCTACAAATGAAGAAGACCCAATGTTCTTCAAATGCATTTTCACCACAGTCCACAGAGGGCAGCATGATTCTGTAGCATTTATTATGTGAACAGCCGAATATACATATAACTTGCTCATAGTTTCACAAAGAGGAGAAGGGACACTGATTACAACAGATTTGTTTATAAGTCCAGCATAATGGGTTTTTTTGGTTTTAAGTGGAGCCTTCTGGGATAATTCATTTAGCATTGAGCTCGAGCCATCTGGCATTTAGCAGTGAGCACTAACTGCTGAAATTCCTCTATTCCTTCTGACTTTGGAGTGTGTCTCCTCCTGCCAAAACAGGGTACTTCCCACTACTACTTTTGCATTATCCATGATGTAAGACAAGGTAAACATCCAACAGTCCATTGCCACTGGTTAGTTAACACATTTCACCCAAATCTGCATCTTTAGGAGCTATAGCCAAGACCCTTCTGATTTGGAAGTTGTATATCTTCTATTGAGAGCAACTATCAAGAGTAGTTAAGGGAATAACGCAAAAGAGGCTATTTCATTAAAATGTATGTAAATTCAAACCATCTTTTTTAGTTTTGGGTAGAGTAGGAAAAGGTCAAAACAACCAGCTTATTTTTTGCTGTCTGAGTACCATTGGGGAAATTTCCATTCACTTCCTGTCCCAGAAGTGCACCAGTAAGTTAGATGAAAACTCAAGTTGTCCCTGAAATAGGTGTCTCTCCTGTCACCCCTTTCTAGATGTCAATGGTCACCAGTACAAATAGAGGGGTGGATCTCCCCAATGGGAATACAGAAAACAGTAAAAACTTGACAAAGGGTCTATCCTTTTTCCAAAAATTATAAACAGAGGTTTTGCCTAGAACACTTTAATGCTATGCCGCTGCATAGCAGCAGTGTTGTCAGCCTGCCATACACTAACTTTTACCTATATATACAGGACGTATACATTGATCAGCCATAACATCAGGACCACTGAGAGGTGAAGTGAATAACATTGATTATCTCGTTACAATGGCACCTGGAACTGGTTGGGATATATTAGGCAGCAAGTGAATATTTTGTTCCTAAAGTTGATGTGTTGGAAGCAGAAAAAATGGGCAAGCTTTAGGATTTGAGCAACTTTGACAATACTGGGTCAGAGCAACTCCAAAACTGCAGCACTTGTGGGATATTCCCAGTCTGCAGTGGTCAGGACCTACCAAAAGTGGTCCAATGAAGGAAAACCGGCGACAGGGTCATGGGCGGCCAAGGCAAAGGAAGCCCCACCGTGCAACTTACAGGACCTAAAGGATCTGCTACTGAAAACTTGGTACCAGATACCACAGCACACCTTCAGAGGTCTAGTGGAATCCACGTCTCAACGGGCCAGGGCTGTTTTGGTGGCCAAAGGGGGGACCTACTCAATAGTAGGTGTGTGGTCATAATGTTATAGCTGATTGGTGTATATATATTGTATATATTATTTCTTATAACAACAACATTAATAATAAATATCTACAAGGCATCAAGCTTTTGTGAATGGAGTGCAATAAAATCAATGATACCCTTATACATTCATTTGAAAAGCTTACAAAGTAATTAATCAAAATAATTCTGTATCATTCAAGTAGCAGTTAAGATGATCAGCAATTAGTCAACCTAAAGAATTACCCTTACTAATCAATGAATAGATCCAATCATTTTGTAGATCAGCTGATCAATGGAAATCAAGTAACAAGCTAAATGAACCTAACTCTGAAAAGACTTGCAACATTTAGTGCTGAAGTGGAAGGAACTACAGTGGGGGACAGCTGTGGCCTGAAAGTGAATATTTCTGCAAAACCTACATTTGTTAATTTGTTCTTTTAATTAGCATTTTTTTAAATCAATGGAGATGTATTTAAATGAATGCTATAGTTGGTTCTTAAAATCAAGACAAAGAGAAGAAAATATTGTGGACTAAACATATGCAATCGTAGAATGGTCAGGCAGGTTGTAAAAAAAGAAGCACGTCCAGTTCAATCAAAAATACATGGATTAAAAACCTTGCATGCTCAGCACTAAACACACAGTTGATATGTAGGAAGGACAAACACCATTATAAAGCTTGATCCAATTGGCTTCAAAGAATTCTTCTCAGAGGAAACAGGATACTCCCTGTGATTCCAGTATTATTTGTTTAAAGTATTAATTGCCATTTTAAAATCAGTATAATATTAAGTATAATAGTTATATTTTGTGAAATTAGAAACACATCCAGTCTTGTATAAGCAACCTACTGTACAAAATACACATGAATAATTGTCATAAATCACCAAACCACCACCTTATATCTTCTTAAAAAGTTATTTGCAAATAACCTTATCTCACTCTCACAACATTTACACCAGAACACGGGTGTGATGGGCGGTGTGCGGAGATAAAATGCAAACATGCTGCATTTTATTGCAGCACACAATGCATACCACCTCAGAGTGCTGCACCCCATGTGCACTCCACATTGTAGCCTCCACATAAAGTTAAAAATCAAATGTAAACAGTGACAGCTCCGACAGCGTGCAATACAACTCTCACTGCCGGAAGTAGTATTTAACTCCCAACCTTTTTTTCAATAATGAATCCAGATCAAACAAATATACATTGCCAAGCAAAGTATTTCTTTAAATCTTTTGCCAAGCACTTAAAGTCATCATGTTTCCAAACAGCTCCAACTCTCTCAGTTCGGCTTCCCTGATCTACCTGTCCAGTACAAGATCAAAAGGGACAACATCGTCTATAGCAGCTGTCCATCTACTAGCTCATAGAGGGGAGCAGGATTTAGGGGAATGTCTTGGATTGCTGTGTCTGTGTGTTTGTAGAGATGCACACAGCTTACCAGCACACACAAGGGTGGCTCTATGGGACCCTGCAATGGAAAGGAGCAACCCCAAAACTAGATATTAGGGCCAGTGCTCAGGGGACCAACTTATTCAGCAGGAAAGTCAAACTCTAAAACATCAAAAAGCAGCATCCATTATAACTGATTTAATCTGCATTTGAAATAGCTTTAAAACATTTTGACTTTAATATCACTTTAAATCAATCTATCAAATAAAAAAAACAGTGTTAGGATCGTCTTGGTATCTAAAGTAGTTAAAAACTTTCGTCCTAGTTATTTTACTGCATCTGGAAACCAGAGACTGTGGTCTGGACTGGCACGTCTCGGGTCCCCCTGGCTATGATAGAGAAATCTGTGTGAAATATCTGATAAAGCTTAAGAAGTCGTTTGAATTTAAAACACATAACAAACATGGAATAAAGATCTATCCCTGAGAGCTGGAAAAGCTCTGATTAGAATAGATATTGTGGAGAGCTGAGTGTCCTATTCATTCTCACATTGAGAGATCAATATAGCCGAGGCAGGGGGACACAATGCAGTACGGCACTTATCATTGCAATGTGATGATACCTGAATCAAATACATCTCTGCCTCACATTATTTTTCTTTTATAATTTCTTATATGTCTTTCTTCTGAAAGCCTCTACAAATGTTCTGTACCAGGGAACAGTGACGCTACAATGCAATGTAATACATTTACTCAATATGTAATAATGTAGTAGCAAAACTACCACAATATATTGTTTTGGATTTACTTATGTGGTGAAAAACTAAAAATAAATGTGTTTCCATAATGAATTGCCATAACTTTTATCCCTCTCCTAATAACCATATCCATCTCGAAGTTTGTGGGTAGCCCAGTGGCTTGGTGGTTGCACTGCCTTGCAGCACTGGGGGTTCAAATCCCGTTCAGGACACTATCTGCATGTCTTTTCTTCCACACTCCAAAGACATGTGGGGAGGTTAATTGGCTGTCTTAATTGGCGATAGGGACCTTAAATTGTAAGCTCCTCAAAGGCACGGAATAGTGTGAATGTGAAGTATGTAAAGCGATGCATATATTGGCGGTGCTATATGAATGTCATGAATAAATACGTTTGTAAACCTACTTATTGAAGATGCCCATAGGATGTACTTCCTGAATGCTTTTTCACTCAGTCCTGTGAATACTCATTTCCTTGTGTCAAAGCTTTCACAGAGCCCGCTGTCTGAACAATGTATCATTACCATTGCTTGCTATAAGCAGTGCATGATGGGATATATAGCCTTGAGAAATTGACATCAATTGCATCACATCACATCAACAACAGGGAAAGAGATGCAAAGCACACTGGGAATCCAGGAAGTGATGGGCAGACAGAAGGCAGCACTCACTAGATGAAAGGGATTTTTTCAAGTAAGCTTTGATTGCTGTTAAAAACCCATTAGCAATATCAATAACAGAGAACACCTTTGCATATTATGAGTTCATATGCCTTTGCAAATTTAATTGCAAATTCAAATGGATCATCGTTAATTGTAACTCTTAATGAATCAAGCAATTCTAAGCTTGGACATTCCTCACCAGTAGTCAAAACCAATAATTGTTTTAATCTGTCTGAGGCATTTATGTCAATTTCGACACCGTCATCATTAGTGTATGAAGATTTCTTTAATCTGCGCGAAATATAATTCGGCAGCCATAAAGCATACATACGATTTCTTTGATTGTCAGTAAGATTAAATCTTTCAGTAAATGATTAAAAAACATCTGCATTATGAAATGCATCATTAAAATATAGAAAATCAATCATCATTTAAGGTTCACACATACATATTTCAATATATCTGGTTTTAACAATTGCATTATCAAAAACAGCTCTAGTATGTATTCCTATTACAATGCTGATGTTATAATAGCATAGTATATGCTGCAACTTTACAACTCCATTAATTTGTAGCTAAATTGAATTGGTTAGCTTAAATTTTTTTCATTTTGGATAGAATAGGGAATTCCCCTGTTTTTTTTTTTTGCAATCAATGTCCCACTGGGGATATTTCCCTTCACTTCCTGTCCTGGTGACCTAACAAAAAGTGAAAGGAAGTACTGTGTGGGACAGCTCTGGACTGAAAAATAAGTTCATGATGAAGTGAAAGGGATTACTGAGGGACAGCTCCGGATTGCAAGTGA
>NW_017307402.1:25232-67590 GCF_000935625.1 Nanorana parkeri | reverse complement strand
TATATATATATATATATAAATTAGCTATTTTTTTTATTGCTGGAGATCTGATTAAACTAAAGCTATAGTTTGTTCATACCATCAAGAAAAAGAGAAGAAAATATTGTGGAGTAAACATATGCAATAGTGCAATGGTTAGGCAGGAAGTAAAAAGACACAAGTCTATCTAGTTCAGTCTAAAATACATGAACTAAATACCTTGCATGCTCAGCACACAGTTGATCTGGAGTATGGCAAAAACTGTTATAAAGCTTGATCCCGTTTGCTCCAACATGGAAAAGATGTCTTCCTCAATCACAAAAGGAATCAGGTGCTCCCGGGATTAACAATCTACAATATTATTATTATTATTAATATAAAGCTTAATCCAGTTTGCTCCAACATGGAAAAAATGTCTTTCTAATCCCAAAGGGAATCATATACTGCCTGGGTTCAACAATCTACAACATTACAAGAAGCTGGTTATACTTTGTGAATTTAGAAACACATCCAGTCTTTTTTGAAGCAATCTACTGATTTGGCTAGAACTGGCTCCTGTAGAAGAATACTGCATATTTTTATAGCTTACTATAAAGAACAATTTCCAGTACATGTAGATCATATTTCTTTTCCTCCAGGCATAAATAGTGCTCTTGTGTCTATGTGCCTGTCCTGTAGGCACAACAAAGAGTGAAACAAAATTCCTTCTTAGACAGCTGTCACTGAAGCAAATGTTCCCATTAAAACATTTTCCTTCTATTCCTCTTCTGGTTTCTTGGATTTTCCCTCACTTTCAGCCCTGGTGATATACGTCATCAGGACATATAGAGAAAGTGAATCTCTCCAGTGGGGACAGGGCAATAAAAAGCTGTCAAGAGTTCTAATTAGCGATGCACCGATACCAAGTACAGTACTCGGTAGAAGTACAAGTACAGATACTTTTCGAGCTCCAAGACTAGACTAGAGAAAAATTCAAAAATTAGGAGGCAGCTGTCATTTGTAAGGAGCACACGGAGCTCCTGGGATTTTTACATCTCCGTTTTAATGTATGATTTTCTTTTTATAAATATAAGTAAAGGGATGCACCAATACCAGTTTTGCAAGTACAAGTACTGATACTTGTCCAAGTACTTACAAGTACAAGTACTGATACCTTTTCATTTATTTTCAAGTGACAGTTTTTCTAAAACAATATCGACTAATGATTTCAGGACAGTGGTGGAGCGCCAGAAATGCGTCATGAAAATGCCAAATATCGGCACTGGTATCTGAAAAGTATCGGTGCATCCCTAGTTCTAACCATTTCTTTCTATTAAAAAAACAAAAATGGGTTGGTTCAATATACACCTAAACCTGAAGTTGAATCTGCTTATAGTTTGGCTTCCCTGGTTCCTACTTTCCCCTCATCAGCATGCAATTGAAATTATTTAAGAAAAATCTTCTGTTCTCATCACGTACCTGATTTTGGACCCAGTGACATCATTACTGAGTCCCTGTGTTTAAAAAATCTTCTGTTTTCATCACATAATTTAATTTAGACCCAGTGACATCATCACTGGGTCCTGTGGGGTGACAGGGTTCTGTACATAGCTTCCTGAAAACAGAAAGTTGTGGTAATGCCCACATTTGACACTAAGGGGTTGATTTACTAACCTTATAAACACACCACGAACATGTATACACCTCTGTAGTGTGTTCCCTCCCAGCATGATCTATTGGTGGAATCTAGACACCTTTGTAGTGTGTACACACCCAGCAGGTGTGTTGTGCAAAGCCCTGCATGAATTTGCAAGGTGATGTTGTGTAAATTAGCTCTATGTTGTGTTGCTTGCATTGATGAATGCAGGAATGTAAATGCATGAGCTAACCATTTTTGTCTAAACTGTGAAGCAGCATTATATATGCATCATGTGCATGATTTTTCCATATATGGCATTAGTGGAAATATGCTTTTAGAGACTTTTTGGTTGATAAATACCCTTTGCTGTGTAAAATTCACACGCACCTAGTGCGTGCGTGTGTTCAGGTTAGTAAATCACCCCCTAAGCCTCCATGATTAGAAGACCTGAAATTGAATCAATGAAAGGGACAATGTCAAGGACAGTGAAGCTGGGGAAAAAAGAGCTAGATGATTCTAGATGTCCTTCAGCCAGGAAAGGAGGCGGACTCTATCTTATTCGCAGTGGCTTCTAATGCACATTATGAGAAGCTCACAGCGTGCAGTGAAATTGGAATAAACAACAGGGAAGGAGCCGGTACATCTATGCAAGACTGAAGGTGAAGGCTGCAGTTCAGCTTTACATGAATTACACTAGAACACAGCAGTGATGGTTCTGATCATGCACCAAACCCATTAACCAACTGTTTATACAGCAGACACAACATCCTTCATCCTGCAGTCTTGAGGTGATAACATGATCTGTATATCAGAAAGAAATTGAAACATTCCATTTGTTAGTCATGTCAGGATGATATCTGCTGCCTAGCAGTTCACAGCTTGTGAATCAATCAGTTCTTTGTAAATGTGTCAATGCTTAGCACATAATTCAACAAAATGGAGTGCTGTCAGTGTGTAGCTGGAACAATAATAAATATAATCTCCTAAGGCTCTGCTCTTACAGTGTCAGTCAATGAAGAATGAAGAGTGGAGCTTTTTATATAAGAAAGTTGCACACAGTAATACTTCCACATAGCAAAAAGAGTATTCTGTAGCCAGGGCTGTATTTAGACTTCATGTGCCCAAGGCACACTTAACGTAATATTAAAGTCAAAAAGTTTCTAAACTATTTCAAATGCTGATGAACTCACTTACAATGGATGCTTGATGCTTAAAATATTTCGTTTCCTACAGAATCAGCCTGTCCCCTGAGCACTGGTCCTGATATTCTGTTTAGGGTGGCTCCTTTCCCTTGCAGGATCCTATGGTGCCACCCTTGTAAGTAAGCTGTGTGTGTCTCCACAAACACACAGGGACAGCAAGGCAAGATACTTCCCTGCTCCTTGATCCCGTCTCCAAGCTACAGGATGGACAGCTGCTAGAGACTGCTCTGTCCCTTGAATTTCAGGTGACGGTATTGGCCATCTAGTAGATCATACCGACCATCACAGAATACAACTCACAAATAACTTTAGATTTTCACTATGTGCAGTATAACTTTGCAGATCAAACTCCTTCCAATTTATACAAATATAAAGGAAATGTGTTCTTTGCCAAATGATTTATAAAGTGACCCACAACTCCTACAATTCAGCCACTACTGCTATGCTGAAGAGGATGAAAACATCATCGTTAAACACTGCTTACCATAATTGTAATTTCCTGGTCCCTCCTTATGTCAGCACTAAAGGGTAACGTTTATATAAACCCACTGAAACCAAAGATTGAGTATATTGCGGTTTACCAGTCTTAAATGTGATCACTGCATTTTTTGTCGTCTTTTTCCAGTGTTTTTCCTTTTATTTACACCTGGCAATAATGGAAAGAACTCACTTTTTGTCTCAGGCTAGGTTTACACCTGGGAGACTCCTGACCGTGCGGCAATCGTGCACAAAACCATGCGGATTGTCGCACGGTCACAGAGTTGCTCACGGCAAACGATCGTGCTGTGGGTGCCATTATTTTCTCACCTCTGCAATTCCTGTGCGATTAAACACGGCTAAAAAAGCTGCGCGTCATGTGTCACAAATATAAGTACTTGTGTCGCTGCGGTGTGAACCTAGCCTTGAAGTGGCGACACTCACCTCACTGTATCTATAAAGGGGCCATGGTTGTCACCCAGGGTGGACTTCAAACATCTCTTCATCTCCCTTACATGGGGTTGATTGGTAGTTAACAGAAGGAAGATAACATTGTTTGTGCTTTTGTTTCAGCTGCCAGGAACTGTTAAGGAGACTGCATTTATGACAAGATCAATAAGTATTTTATATACATGCTGAAAATCTTGTTAGACTGAAATAAATGGCTGGAGGAGACTGGCAGCATGGCTAAATGGCTGGAGGAGACTGGCAGCATGGCTAAATGGCTGGAGGAGACTGGCAGCATGGCTAAATAGCTGGAGGAGACTGGCAGCATGGCTAAATGGCTGGAGGAGACTGGCAGCATGGCTAAATGGCTGGAGGAGACTGGCAGCATGGCTAAATGGCTGGAGGGGACTGGCAGCATGGCTGAATAGCTGGAGGAGACTGGCAGCATGGCTAAATGGCTGGAGGGGACTGGCAGCATGGCTGAATAGCTGGAGGAGACTGGCAGCATGGCTAAATGGCTGGAGGAGACTGGCAGCATGGCTAAATGGCTGGAGGAGACTGGCAGCATGGATACATGGCTGGAGTAGACTGGCAGCATGGCTAAATGGCTGGAGGGGACCAGCAGCTCTTAAATGCAAAAAAAGTGATTAAAAAATGAAAACCAGATTATTATGGAAATAAACCATAGCAGTCATGTATGCTACAAAATGCTTTAACAAGTTAAATGTCAACCATCTAGGACAGGGGTAGGCAACCTTGGCACTACAACTGGGGTGAAACTATAAATTCCATCATGTATCTGACTCTGGCAGTCATATCTGTGGCTTTCAGAGTCTTGCCAAGCCTCATGGGACTTGTAGTTTCACAACAGCTGAAGTGTCGAGGTTGCATACCGCTGATCTAGGGTTTAGATGTACTTTAAAGGTACTGAAAAGCATAATAAAAAGTGAAGCCACACAAGTAGACACACATGCTCGCCTCCAGGACTTCTCTAGAGTCTCTCCCATCCTCTGGAACTCTTTACCTCAACCTGTCTGACTATGTCCCACTCTGACTGCCTTTAGGCGATCCCCTTGAGACTCATCGCATCAGGGAAGCCTATCCCACCTCAAACTAACCACTGAGCCATCACGTTCTCAAACAATTCATCCCCACACAGCTACCTCCTCATCTATCACTTGCCCCTCCCTTTTAGATTGTAAGCCCTCAGGGACAGGACCCTCCTTACCATCTTGTCTTGAATTGTATTGTGATTGTAATCTCTCCCTTATATTGTAAAGCGCTGCGCAAACTGTTGGCGCTATATAAATCCTGAATAATAATAATAATAAGCAGGCGCAACACAAAATAATAATAGTTTATTAAACACCAAAAGCAGAAGACAGAATGACTTACCCAGACTTGACTGTGAAATCGACCACCACAGAAACCTTCCAGTCATCCAAAATGGTTATAGCTGAGGAGCATCTGACAACTCTGCAAACCTCATACCCCAAGACCTTGGTAGAAGGGTTCACTTTTAGGACTTTTGATATGATGGATAGATTGTTCAAAGCTCTGAATTCTGGATTTCTGCCCACATAACAAGAGAACGATCTGACTGGATCTATAGTGTACCTCTGCTCTTCTTCAAAGGAGGAGAGATATGAAAAAAAGAGTTTGTTCCATATTGAAGAGAAAACCTTTGGAAGAAAAATGCAGAACAGGCCCAAGGAGCACTCTTAAGGAAGACAGTACAATAGGGCTCTCCACAAGGCAATTCAGTTTTAATGCAGAATACTTCCATTGGGAATCTCTGCTATTATATAGTATGGGATTAAAAGTGGAGCCTTAACCATAAGTATACCAAAATAGACGGATCCAGGAAACACTATGGGGTCTATTCACAAAGCTGCCGAAGGATCTGGCCGTACCTTCGGCCGATCCTTCGGCTAGCTTCGGCCCCAGGACCGCTTCGGTTCAGTAGAACCGAGGGGGTGCTGTATGGGCTATTCACATAGCCCGTACTTCTATTCTGACATCGCTCGTGTCAGAATAAAGAAAAAAAAGACACGGCATTGTTTCTCTCCTTGGCGGCTGGGAGGGGGAGGCTCCCAGAGCGCCCGGGAGATTTTTTCTTTTTTTTTAAACTTTTTTTCGTTTACAGCAGCAGAGCCGCCGGACAATAGGAAACTATTGGGTGGAGCTAGCTGTCACTGCTAGCTCTGCACAATCGTTTTCTATTTACTTTTTTTTACTTTTTTCACTCTTTTTCTGTTCTGCTCGGTGCCTCTGAGGGACCGAGCAGAACAGCCGAGCCAAATGCCGCTCAGCGGCATTCGGCTATTCACTCACTGCTGTTCGGCATCTTTAAGAATAGCCGGAACAGCAGTGAGAAGCCTGCCGGAGGTTCGGCTCAGCCGATCCAGATGTTGGATCGGCTGAGTTGAACTCCTTCTGCACTTCGGGTCGGCCGAACATGCTGAGCATGTTCGGCTGACCCGAATCCACACGAAGCAGGCCAATGTAAGGCGGAGTTCAGCCGATGTACGGCTGAAATCAGCCGTACCAGCCTGAAGTGAATAGCCGAACAGTGTTCGGCTCACTTCACTTCTGATCGGTCATTCACTCGGCTGCCCTCGGCAGCATAGTGAATAGACCCCTATGAATGAATATTGTATATGTATATTTTAATGAACATTTATTAATTACCAAGTAATCACATATTGGGTTATTAGGTTTCATATGCAGGAGAATTAGAGAACTATTGCCGGAAAAGTCACTTACTTACTAAAAACAACTGAATCACAAAATTTGTTTTTTTAATTACAAAATACAATTGTCCTACTTCCTGTTGGATCTCACTAGGGTTGTTATCCTCCTCACACTGCAACCCCAAGTGCTTTTCAAATATTTATACCATTAGGTAACAGTAGAACAGTACATAGGTTGATGAGTATTTCAGGATCATCACTATTGTTCAAATCCATTACAGAGAAAGCAGTAACCAGCAATTATCCTGAGTGATTCATGTAGTAGTAGGCTGCCTGTCATTCAGATTGCCCATCTATTTTTTTTGTTAGCTCCTGTCTTTGGTTGGAAGGCCTCTACCACAGAATCTATTTAATGTCAACCACCTCTGAAGTCCACAGTACAATGTTTTGGGTCCAATGTTCTGGGTTTACAGTAGCTCCTCGCACATACACCTAATGAGGTGTAGCTTCATAAGCTTCAGCCAGATGCCAACTACTATTTGAAGGATAGGTAGAACTGGTCCACCTTCTGTCACTGCAACATTATTGGACCAGTTGCTTGCCATGTAAAAACAGTGCATGGGTAAACACTTTGTTACAGCGTTCTGCAAGGGACTGATCTGAAAGTATTATAAGACAAATATCCATCCCGATGTGTACTACCAAAATAGTTCAGTGCTCTGTCTGTGCAACATCAATAGGGCATGATCACACTATTATCCACCTATCAGTATCCATTCTTCATTGCACACAGCACTCAGGTTATCTGTATAAGGGAATATTACCATCTTGGATTAAATTCTAGTTAGAATGGGCTAATCCCTTTTCTCAGCTCCTTTTGAATGAAGTTGTGACAAGTTGCCCCTGATTGGACGCTATAGTGATATACAGTATATTGAATGGAAGGCTTAGGTAGGTTCTGGCATTACATAGTTGGTAAGTCTAAAAGATATTGTACAGAGATTGAAGTGTGTGGCCAGCTGTGAGCTTTTCCACAGTTCAGCTCCCACCTTCTCTGAGTGGCAGCAAAAAGAAACAGAACTGTTACACAAAACATATAACAATGCAATTGTACAATCTCTGTATACTCTCCCTTATATTTACGTAAAGCCATGAAGCTGTAAATAATCATATCAAGTAATATCCTAGGGAAATAAAATATATTAAGAACAATTTTTTGCATCATTATCCAAAAACAAATGTTTATAGATATTCGCAGCCAGAAGAGCCCTGCAAATAGACCCCTTTGCGTCCTTACAAGTGGTACAAATTATAAATAAAATGTATACTTTTTATCTACAGTAACACTAGTTGTTTTAAAAGTTATATAGGCTGGTAGAAGAAAGTAATTTTTTTTTAGTTTTGTTACGTCTCCTGTCTATAGATTGCATAGAAAATAAAATCATTTTGGCAAGACAATATCACGAAAAGAAAGTTTGCTTGTCTTGTTTGCATAACTTTATCTTAAGGCTAGGTTCACACTCTGGCGATCTGTGACCGTGTGGCAATCGTGCACAAAACTACGTGGATGGACGCATAGTCACGAAATCGCCCACCACTGCCAATCGCGCTGACAGTGCCCTTATTTTCTAAAAGCACCCCAGTCGCGCTGGCCAGATTGCACGGTTTCCCGTGCAATCGTGCACACCGCAGTTCAAAAAAACGTGCAGTGCGTGTTCAAAAAAGAGGTACCTGTACCTTTTTTTAGCAATTGCCGTGCAGATGATGACCCCATTGGCCACATGGCAATCGCTACGTGCAATCGTGCGCCTCCCAGGATCGCTGATCTCTGAACCTAGCCTAAATAATGACATTGCAAAATGTATAGGCCCATAGCAAAAATGTAAACATGGTCTAATGCATAAGGGTTTATACAGGTATGAGAGCTGAAATGTTTCAACAAACTATAGCATTTTTTTTGAGTAAGTCTTATTATAACAGTGTATGCAAACCAGATATCTATTTTCAGTATGTTTGGCATCTTTTCTCACTGTACCTGGAGATCCTGCAGGAAACAGTACTTCTTGTTGCAGTCTAACAATGCTAAGTTACTGCCTTGCAATTAGTAGCAATGATGTCAGTGCGCTCCATTAGCTGGCCATTGAGATGCTTATCAGGTCTATCAGATAGGCAGCCCCACGGCCACCTGGAGGCACACATGGCAGTCTTGTTTCATTTGGCCATTGAAAACAATAGCCAAATGAAACAAGCCCGGTGGCCAACTGAAGGCACATACACGGCAGTCTGACAACGTTACTGGTAATGTTGTCAGGCTGCAATAGGAAGTGCTGCTACTGGCAACAGCTTTGCAACAGATTCATGAAAGAACTATTTGCTTAAAAAACTGTACAGTAAGTCATAGTGCCAAACATATTAAAAATTGATTTCTGGTCTATATACACTTTAAAATGATTTTTGATGTTATTGTTTTACAATAATAATGTTTGCTTCCTAATTATTTTTATTTAATTTATTACAGGTATTTATATAGCGCAGACAATTTATGCAGTGCTTTACATCAGTCCCTGCCCTCTAGGAGCTTACAATCTAAGGTCCCTATCTCATATGCATACATACAGGTCCGATTTAAACAGGAGCCAATTAACCTTCCAGCATGTATTTGGAGTGTGGGAGGAAACTGGAGTACCTGGAGGAAACCCACGTAAGCAAAGGGAGAACATGCAACTCTTAAAGGAGAACTATGGGGTTAGGGCTTTTCCCCATAGTTCTCCTAAGGGTAACGGGAGGACACAAACTAGCGTCCTTCCGCTACAGCTTGCGGTATACTGAGACGACGCAGCCGGAACGGATCCCGACAGTGTGGTCTGATGTTGAGAAGTGAGCGAGCGACGGTATGTGTTCGCTTACTTCCCGATCTACTGAGCCAACCTGTGACAGTTTCATTGTCACACGTCGGCATAGATTATGAGGCTGAGTGAAAATCACTTGCATCATAATTCTCCTTTAATAGAGAGTGTCCTAACCGGGATTTGAACCATGGACTCCCAGAGCTACAAGGCTAAAATGCTAACCACCACTGTGCTGCCCATTAAATATAGACATTTGTAGATTAGTTACTAGAGGGACTCACTCAAACACTAAATTTGCAATCACTCCACCTCCCTTCTTAACAACTGTTACTATAAGATAGGGGTCTGCAGCCCATCAATAGGGGCCACCGTGCTCAACCTCCTTGAGAAGTGCTTTCCCCCTATATTTACAGAGCAATGCAGGGAAGTAGTGACAAGATATTGCTATCTGTTCTGGTGTGCAGTCCCCTAAGAACCTCCTTTCGTGTCCACTCCAGGGGCTTGTATTTGATGTCATATACAAGCGCCTGGGATGGACGCAGGTTTTATTTTATCCTTTCTTTTTAATGGGACCTTACTAGAGTATCTCTTTGAAAACATCACCCTGATGATCTTTGAACTCTTCCATGTTGTCCAGCGGGATTTCCACCTTTTCAAGTATGCCTACCCTTGCTATAAGATATCAGCCACACAAGTGCAGTTTACAATCATTAGGCCAGCTCATAGACGTGCATTGTGAGGTGTGGTGTAAGGCGCAAACATGTGCATATGTATTAATTACAAACTATGCATTGAAGCAAAGTTTAAAAAAAAACAACACATTATATATATATAGAAGATGTCTTGCACATACGGTATATTGTATATCTAAAAAAATTAAAAGGCTATACATCTCCTTCAAACAGGTGTTAGTCCCAAACTCGAAGTGGAACTGAAGCCAAAACTTTTTTTAGTTTTTGTATAGCGTAAGGGAGAGTCATAACCCCTGTCTGTTTTTTTTGCCATCTGTGCCCCATTGGGAAGATTTCCCTTCACTTCCTGTATAATAGCCTTAACAGAAAGTGAGAAGAAATCCCTCCAAAGAGAGGGAAATCCCTAGTGGTCAACAGTGTAACCAGAACTAGTGCCCCCACTGGAAGACTTCCCATCTATTCCTTTTCATTTTCAGTGATAATGGTCACGAGGACAAATAAGGAGAGTCTCCCTAACCGGAGCACAGACAGCAATAAAAACCTGTCAGGTGTTCTAATCTCTTTTTTACTCTATACAAAATTATGAAAAGTTTTGGCTTCAGTTGCACTTTTGGTTTCCGGTCCTCCACATTCCTAAACTGATTACAAATGCAGGAAGAGATAGCTAATTTGTATTATACTGTATAAGAACATTAGCCTGGGAAATGCATCTAAATGATTTGTAGCCCAATCAAATCACTTTCTACCAGCTTGTTTAATCCTATGGACTTAATTATTAATCCCACAATTTGGTCTTTTACAAGAACAAATATTTGATGTCAGGATTACTTTACACACAAGTTAGAGTTTCCTTGAGTTTAAGAACTGTGTAATAGAGTTTAATCTATGAAATAACATTATAAAGGTCAAAAGAGTTAAAGTGACATTAAAGTCAAAAAAATGTTTTCCCTCCCCCATGTTAATGTCAGCACTTACCTTAAATGATGTCTCTTATTCCGATCTTCCTCTTCTTTCCTGATGTTTTCATGTGTCCCTCCAATGGTGCGGCGGCTCTCCGATCCAGCGCTGACAGGTCTGTCCCTCCGATCCAGCGGTGTCTGCATGCGGGTGCACGTGTCCATAGACTTACCTAACGTCCCTGCTCATCTCCCAGCCGAGAATCGGAACTGCGCATGCGCCCGCCCCAAGATACTTTACGGCCGTACGAGCAGTTCCTGATTCTCGGCGCGGGAGCACATAGCGATAACGAGGCAAGTTTAAACCTAGTTAAAGTGGGGTTTTTAAAAAAAAAACTTCTTGCCTATATCTACTGCTTGCTAGCAGTAGATATAGGCAAAAAAACCGGAGGGTTTAGAACCCCTTTAAGAGGACTTTAAAGCAAACCTCTGTTCAAAACAAAGCCCTCATGGAAATAACCCTCTTGCAGGTGCTGTGCAGTACTTTAAAGTGGACCTTTACCCCCTTTGACTAAAAATCACATCAGCATACAGCTCTGCATGCTGATGTGAAATCATCTTACATTCATTAAAGTACAAATCGTGGGTTGCCTCAATATAGGCGCCCTACCTAAATCTCTCCTTACATTCATTAGCTAAACAAACATATTTTTAATTTTACTAATGTAGCCCCCATCACCTTTTGTGATGTGGCTACTAGAAATTTAGTGATTGCCAGGGCTGTAGTCAGCCTGGCTGCATTACAGTTGGCATTTATCTGGTTAATTCCAGGTGTCTGGTATTGACTGTACCCCCCTTGCTGGAATGTGACTCTGCTGTATTGTGGGACAGCCAATGAGAGACATTGTAAGTGTATGTACAATGCAGCAGCCAATCACTGGGCTTCTCTCAACCAGTGTTGCATGCCAGGATAGGGTACATACACTGGAGGGAATTGCCATGTGCTCAGTCGAGACTAGTTCGGAACCAGCTATGGATTAGCACAGGACTGAGTGCTGTCCAGCCATTCCCCAGGCTAGGCCTGAGGCCTTAGGGTGGGCAGAGGCGGGAGTGCGGGAAGTGTTTCCCTCTATTCATCTGCTACTTCAATTACTATTTGCTGTACAACAAGTGGATTTACACTGAAATGCTTAAAAGGTCTGGTGAGTCTGGAGTCTATGTCTGTTACACCCTGGATGTCTAGGATCCTATACCCTCTCCCCACTATGAAGATGTTAATAAAAGTTATTCAGCATTGCATTACTGTAATGGACATCAGCTTTATGGGCACTAGATGAGGGTGGTTAAATGCTAATGGCGCAGCTGAAGATCAAATCCCCTAGAAAACTAGTGATGACCTGGGTAATTCTGGTGGCTCCTTACAATTTCTTTTTTTTCAACTTCCTGGTCCTCTTTGGCACAAATGGTGTAATGTGCCCAAGCTTTGCATCCTGGGAAGGCTACATCAGCAGTGCATTGCTTGGAAATCTCATCTGTCATCTCACAAGATCTCATGGAAAGCCATTTTCCACCCCTGAGATGATGTGCATGGTCACATGTCCTAGACACATGTGCCAGAGAAGTAAAGGGAGATCTAGTAAGCTGCCCTTAGTGAAAATGGCCACTGTCGGAAGACTGGGAAAGAAAAGAAAAATACGGTATTCAGAGAATGAAAAGCCGGCAATTATCTAGAAGTATGTGTTTGTAGATTGTCATTACTAAACATTTCTAAAGGTGCCTTTGTTGTTATTTTGAAGCTATGGGTAAAGTCCAACTTTAATTTTAAGCGATCCTGTCACTATGCTAAAAGGATTGAACCTGCATCATCCTATGAAAGAAGAAGTATTTATCTCTCTGGCGGGAGGTGAGTCAAATCTTAATTTTCTTCTACAATAACAGGTGCCTCTGCTATGTGACACTTCCAGGCATGTCAGATATTGTGCACACTACTGGGAACCGTGTGTCCTCGAGTTCCATAGCAGGGGTGGGAGGAACTATATTTGGGCTCTCAGGTACCGAGTACTATATTGCATGTAGTCTGCCCCCTCTGACATATTTCAGCCAATCCTGGGCTTAGTCATAGAGGATTGGGTGAATTATGTCAGAGGGGCCGGACCTCGGGACTCAGTGTGACTGATGGAATTTAAATAAACTGATTCAGCGTGGAACAGAGTATGACTAGATTCTTCCTTTAGTATATACCCGTTTGATTGGCACAAGGACACACTCCTGCTGGAAAGCCCCTGGCTGTCTTTCCCTTGCTAAATCCATGGAGGAGCAGTGCTCTATTCCTATGCTTTGGTGTAAGGCTCAGGAAGTGTCATGTGTTTTCCCAAACTGGGAAGTACCGATATCCCTTAGATGACTGCAGAATGGATTGGGATAGAAAATGGCACCAGGGTAGGGGAATTCAAGTGTTTTTACATTTTTGCAGTCAAATTCCCTTTGCAGACTGACAACACTAAGCCTCACAATTAACAACAGCATTGTCAATGTTGTGCATTGGCAGCTGGGCTGCCTATTAGGTTTAGGGTATATATATTTATATAATAAATATAACCCCTGAAATGGGCTTCTTATATGCAGCCTGTAAGCTATCTTAGGTTGGTGCAGCCTTTACATTTTCTGGCACTCCAGTAATGTAGTAGAATGTCATACCCCCAACTGTCCCTTAATTGGAGGGAATGCCCCTCATTTTGAATCAAATCCCTCTGTCCCTCTTTCCTCCTCAGTTGTCCCTCTTTGGTCTTATGCACATATATCTATGAACATTTACTATTTAACTACCAAAAGTATTATTCTGCACTAAAACTGTCCTCCTGTCTCTTAATTATCTTGTTTCCTATTTTGAAATAACAGTATAAAGGAAAAGTAATTGTGAAAAAAATAATTCTGGGTTTAACCAATCATTTTTGACATATACATTCTTAATGGTCCCGATAGCTAGGGGTGTGGCTATTATCTAAATACATTGTGCTGGAAGGCAGCCCTCTTTCTCACTTCAGAAAGTTGGGAGGTATGGAATAGGTAGGCGTTTGTGAATAATGAATAAAATAGCAGAACAATGTCTGCCAAGCTGGCCATGATCTACTATTAATGATGAATACATTGAAGCAGATCTTTTCTTCAATACATTTCGTTTTGTTCATATTTCATTCTTTAGTAAATGCCCCTTCTCATTTTTTTAATAGCACAGTCAAAAGCAAAAGCATGAGTCATTGGATGAGGCTAATTCAGGGAGAAAACTTAATATTGTTCCTCCTACATCATTTAATTCTTATCCTTGTCTCTACACTTAGTTTCTCCTTGATCCTTATGCTTAGATATTTCACAATGTTACAGTCATTCTACAATTTCAGATTATAAGCAATAGTTTGGGAAAAATACTTTATATTGTGACTCTTGTGTCACTTCATTCTTGTCCTTGTCTCTGCACTTAGCTTCTACTTCATCATTATGCTCAAATAATGTTACAGTCATTCTACAATTTCAGATTATAAGCACTAATTGTTGCCAGTAATAAAGACTAATTGTGTTGGTGAAGAAATAGCATATCTGTGACAATTCAGGTTCAGTTACTAAGAGCTCAGAGACACGTGACATTTTGAAGGTAATTTACCAGTGTGAGATTTAGCTTCCAATGGTAGCACATTAAGGCTGGGTTCACACTTGGGCGTTTTTCAGCGCTGATCGAAGCGCTGAAAAATGCTCAAGCAGTGAAATCCCATAATTTCCTATGGACATGGTTCCCACGTGGGCGTATTTCAGCACGTTTTGACGTGCTGAAAAACACCCTACGCCCGAACTACTACAGGAGCTTCTTTTGGGGCTTATTTCCGCGCGTATCCATTGGTATTCCCGAGTGTGGCTTGGGGTTAACAAAGCGGTAACCCCGAGCCACACTCGGGAATACAGCGTAGGTCTTACCTTGTCCGCGATCCCCGCTGTGTCCTCCGGCCGCTGCCGTCTTCCGGGTTCCGTCCCTTGCGAGCGTCCACATCACAGGGGGGCGGAACCGGCGGGAAGTTTGAAAGTAAAAAAAAACAGAAAAAAAGATAGAGAAAAAAAAAATCATACCACCAGGGAGGTATAAAAATGAGCGTCGAACGCGCGTTTCACTGAACTAAACAACGTGCTAGAAACGAGCTGAAAAAACGCGCATAAAACACGCCTATAGTAACGCCCAGGTGAGAACCCAGCCTAAGGACGGAGTCCACTCGCTTACCATGTCTTTTAAAGGGCCTCTTTGCCCACTTTTATTATAAACAACATAAAAGTCCACACAGGTGTTTCCCTCGCAGGGATCTTAAAACACAGTACAGCAAAATAATGTTTTTCCAAGTTTCACCGACTTCAGGTTATCACAAAAAACCTCTCCCACACGGGCTGTATCCAGCTGACTTGCCACACAGGCTGTATATAGCTGACATGCCACACAGGCTGGTTCCAGGACGGAGCCCTCCTGACTCCTGGACAGACACCTCCCTTGTCTTCAGCTGGAACCCTGAATATGAACCAGCATCCTTTTCATAAGGACTGTCCACAGGTGAACCATCATTCGGTGCTGGTCACCACTAAAGCCCGGAGCCAGGAATGGAGATTTCTTCCCTCCCAGTTCTCTTAGAAATCTCCCGGCTCCAGGATCCCAACTATAATCCAGAAAACCCTGAATGAGTTGTAAAGCCAGCTCTTTCCTGGTAAATGTATATTCCTGGAGCCGCTCAGCCCGCCCCTCTTGCTGAGAGTCCTGGGTGACTTTGATGCCACATTATACTGTGGTATTGCACGCAATGCCACACCAGGTATAGTCTGATCCACACAAGTCCTTAAAATATTAGCTGTGCCCAAAAGAAGTGGCTGGTATCAACCCATCAGATTCCACCTTTCAGTCAGCTAAAGCAGTGTAGTCCTTAATTGGACTATGCTTACATATAAAAATGCCGGGGGGGGGTGGTCATTTGTGGGTCCTATAATTCTCAACTGGTTTCCAGCTTTCATTTTTCTACTCTCATTTTGCTATTGCACACTATGGGGTTGATTTACTAAAGAAACATGGACTGTTTACTTTGCAAGGAAATTCCACTTTGCAGGTGAAGTTTCCCTTAACATGGTGAATGTGGTGAATGTGGCTGTAAATTCCAATAGCTTGGTTCACAGACACTGTGTACAGAGTTGATCCAAGAGGCTCTGTGCCTTGTGATTGCTGTGATGACCAATCACAGGGATAACAAATGTAAACAGTGTAGTGTATTCATTGGTGTGTACGCCCCTGCCGCTTACGGTGGAGGCAAAGGTGGAATTGAGGTACTAATGAATTAATTAATCTGTACATTACATCCTCTCATTTCCATCCTTATACACTATGGGGGTTATTCACTATGGAGCCGAAGGATATAGCCGTAGCTTCGGCTGATCCTTTGGCTCGCTTCGGCCGTCTGAGCCCTTCGGTTCAGTCGAACCAAAGGACTGCTGTACGGGCTATTCACTATAGCCCTAAAGCAGCCGAAGGCAGCCGAGCGGCTCAGCCGAGCAGAAGGCATATGCTTTTTCTCGACTGAGCCAAAGTGACAGCCGAAGCGTGGGGAAAGGTCGGCTGATGGGCCCACCTTTCTCCACGCAAATGACAGCTGGGCAGAGCCAGCCGTGATCTCACGGCTCTCTCCGCCCAGTTGTAATGACAGATCAACATCCCCAAATGACCTGGGGATGCTGATCTAACATTAAACAATATCAACTGGGCGGAGCAGGCCGTGATGTCATGCCCGGCTCCTCCCAGTTGTTATTCATTGGCCGGGACCTGCTAGAAAACTCTGGCAGGTGCTGACCAATCGGAAACAGTTGGGCGGAGCTAGCTGTCACTGCTAGCTCAGCCCAATTGTTTTTCTTTTGCTGGCATCTGTCAGATGCTTCGTTATGTGGCAGGAGTCTGTCGCATGCGGTCAGGTCGGCGTGCAGCGGTTAAAAAAAAAATATTTTCTTTAAAATATTTTTATTTATTTTTTAATTTTCCTATTTTTTTACATTTTCAAAATTATTTTTCACCCTTTTTTTTCATACTTTTCACTTATTTTCTATTCTGCTCGGTACATCGGAGGTACCAAGCAGAATAGCTGAGCCAAATGCTGCTCGGCGGCATTCGGCTATTCACTCACTTCCGTTCGGCCTCTATGTGAATAGGGGGCGAACGGCAGCGAGTGAGCTGCCGGAGCTTTGGATCAGCCGATCCAGATGTTGGATCGGCTGAGTCGAAGTCCTTCTGCACTTCGGCTCAGGTGAACATGTTCGGCCGATCGAAGACAGCCGATGTACGTATACAGTATATGTGGAAAGAGGACTGTACATTTGAGTGAACAGTAAATTTCTACACAAGGACTGATCCTTCTTGCACAAAAGACAGACACGGAGAGACTAAGCGGAGGGGCTACATGACTGGGGGGAGGAATAGTCCCGGGAGAAAGGGTTAAAAAATAAATGGGAATAGCTGCTCTTACCTGATTGGACGTGGGAGTCAGGTGTCTGGGAGGAGCCGCATGGGAAGGAACTGCGAGGGCTGAGGGACGTCCTCTTTCTGGAAATCGACGAAGGAAGCAGGTTGGCCCACCCTCCCTCCCTGAATTTTGTGGTTGGGGGGGGGTTTCTTTTGTCACGGCAGCATGGCGGGTTAGGGGGTCTTTGGGGGGTCTACAAAATCGGAGTTCATTACAAAAATGGGGGCCCTCAGCTGGTATGGGGGCTTCCCCCTGTTGGTGTACGGATTTGTAAAGGGCGGGGCCTGGCCCCTTGGGAACCCAGAAGGAGTAAGTGTCCTCGAGCTGGTTGTGGTGCGGCTGGGGACATGGGTGGAGTGTTATGAGAGGCCTTTTTTGGGCTGGCGGGCACCCAAAGACCTCTTCTCAGGTCAACCATTGTTTAAAGTATTATTTTTGTATATTTGGTTTATTAATTTGGTTATTGTTAAAGTTGTTTGTTTAATAAAAGGGCTGCTGTGGCCGTTAAAATCCATGTCGCGCAGTCTGTGTGTTTATTGGGGTTTTAACAGAGGGACATAAAATTGACGAATCCATCAGTCATGAACCATTTTTTTACTATTGTAATTATAAGTAATTGAATTTTATCACTATACAGATATATAGTATTGTAAAGTGGATTTGATCACAAATCTTTCTCACTTATATTGCTACAGTCAGTGGCTGAACTACCAGGGTCGCAGCGGTCGCGTTCTGCCACTTGGGGGGGCCCAGGAAGGAAGAAGGGGCCCCTGCAGTGGCATAACAAACGGGGATCCGTCGGCCACCAGACAGTGACAAGCGGGCGGGCCGGGCAGAGAAAACAACTAGCCAGAAATGCAGGCAAATACTGGGGCAGCACAGGGGCCTCAGCTGCGAGGACCCAGCAGCAGCCACCTGATACAGAGACCCGCCTCGATGTTCCCGGCCGCTGTCCCCCCACGCTGGTATGTTTTTTTTACAGCTTCCTGCTCAAGCTATAGAACATGGAATAGAATATGGCTGAAACTGACTATATTCTATTCCATGTTCTATAATGTCATTGTACTACTAGGAAACTACAAGTCGGCAGTTTAGCTGGGACTTGTAGTTCCCTGTACGATAGAACGCTGTTTTAATTACAGTCCTCATGAAAGTACTAGTAATACAATGTCATTATAGAAACATAGAATAGAATATAGTTGAATTCAAAAGTTACTGTACTATGATGGCATTGTATTTTCATGAGGAAAGTAATTAAAATAGCCTTCGATCATACAGGGAACTACAAGTCCCAGCATGCACTCACTGTCCCTGTACAACTCTCACATATCACGCAGGGAACTACTGCAGGGGGCTTGCATGCTGAAACTTGTAGTTCCCTGGGTGATTTATGTGGGGGGCGGTATACAAAGACCATAAGGGCATGCTGGGACATGTAGTTCCCTGGGTGATGTGGAGAGGTATACAGGGGAAATGAGGAAATGAAGGCATGCTGGTTGTAGTTGGTTGAACTGCAAGTCCCAGCATGCCTTCATTGTTATACCCCAGGGTCGCAGGCACTGTGGGGGGCCTTCATGGTTTCTCGCACCCGGGCCCTGAGGTTTCTAGTTACGCCACTGGTACAGTATATAGTATTTTAAAGCGCTGTGCAATATATTTATAATAATTTAAAAAGTGATGAACTTTAGATCAATTCCCCCTTCATTCCAGACAATGGCTTAATACTGCTAGAGGACAAGGGTGCACCCCTTAAACGCAACTATGGAAAACCATGATTTTATGGAAGTAACGCCATAATAGGCAAGTTTTTCAACATTGCATCATTGGTCCATTTTATTCGGAGCTTTTGGAACATGCTTTTCTGTGGCTCTTCTTGCTCCATGTTTTATCTGCTTGCAACAAACTTATCTTGAAAAGGGTAAAAAAAGAATTCTTTATAGATCCAGGACTTCATTGTTTTTCATCGTTTGCTCTAGGGTTTTATGCCATGCCTGGGGGTTAGATGAAACTCAACTGGAAGGACTAATGATGAAAGAGAGCATGGAGTCTTATGAATTCTTCTCTGTGAAGTGATACAATACCGCATACTATGGGAGTACAATTGATTTATTGATATGTTTTTGATGATTTTCTCACTAGATACATGTTACCGAACACCTACTTTTTACAGGTGTTTTGTTTTTAATTTTTCCAATGTTACAGTATTACAAGATTTTCAGAGTAGATCTGTTTCCAGGTTTTTGTCAGCCACTTATTCCCTATTTGCTATTTTAAAGCTAATTTAAACTATACATTTTTAAAACGTAGGTTTTATCTTTTTTTTCTTTTACGCGTACATTACAGGACACAGGAGAAGTATTAAGGAATGTTGGGTTATGCAGCTGCAGGATATTGGACACTCGCAAACAGGAGTTGTACAGACAGCCCAGTATAAACCTTCAACTCCCAGCAAGCCTCAGTTTTTTTCTAGTGACCTTAGGAGAATGTACATCAATAAGTGAACTTTCTATTCTCTCTTTTGCTGTTTACCAAGATATTTTTCCACTAACAAGATTCTTCAGTTGACTCCACCACCAGTTCAGTTCACTCCACTGGGGCTGGTGTTTGCAGCTTCCTAAATAGTTGAACATTGGCTTTGCTTTGGAGGGCTGTACTTGGACCCCTCCTTGAAGCAGAAATGTGGCCAGTCTGTAATGTTGCTCTGGACACTGGACTGTGTTAGGCACATGGTGCAACTCCATTTTCAGGAGCGCACGCAACTTTGCTCTAAACTTCCTGCCAGTTCCTACAGCTGCACCCACACAATGATCCTCAGAATATCCTTGGGCTCTCTGCTAAAGGTTTACCTTTAATGTTTCATATTAAACCAATATTCAGGGTGACATCACCGCACTTGTAGTCCATTCATACTTCCTCCCGCCTATGTCACTGAATGCCTGTACCTTGGTACGGACAGGGATGGGAAGGAGAATCTGCATGAGCCAGAAATACTTTGATCGTGGTTTCAATGCTTTACTGGCTTCAATTCAAAAAAAATATTACATGTACACTGTTTCTTTTATTAAGATGTGTACTTTTATTATTATTATTTTTTAAACTGGACTTTACCTTTAAACTCTTCACTAATATTGGAAAGAAAAACTGTACAGCAGTTCCCTAGCTGCAATAAGGCTTGTGTAGATCTTACTTACAGAACTTACATTCTGGGTGTCTGCTCTTATCTCTAACACTGCCTTTCTCAACAAGAGTGCCACGACACCCTGGAGTGTCTCCGAGCATTGCCAGGGGTGCCTTAACATTTTTGCTAAAGGGGGGCTTCTGATTTGAAAGGGGGGACTCTTATGTGAAGAGGGAAACTCCACGCAGCCTTTTTTTGTTTCTTTGCCTGGGGTCTTCCCAAAAAACCCATACTAGACTCCTGTTGGGGTAGATTTTAGACTGGGGCGCCTCAAGTTTTGGCATTCTTTTAAAAGGTGCCTTGACTGAAAAAAGGTTGAGAAACTCTGGTCTTATCCATACTGCACATGCACTGAAATAATGAAATGACTAAGATATTTTCAATGGTCCCTAACTTATGCCAGGGCTGCGGCAGATTTTCCACAAAGGTTACAAGCTGAAATTTTGGATTGTAACATTTTGGTCGGTAGTTATATATATAGTTCAGGGGAGGTTAAAATCTGATTCGCTGATAAATATAAAATGAAATTAACCATACACTGTCACATCCTGGTGGCATGCACGCACAGCAAGAACTGGCTTTCAGGCATAAAGAGCATCATTGCATAACATATGCAGCCCTTGGAAGCTTGATGCTTTTGGTAAATTGAAGAAAACTCTTAATAGTTATTAATTGTGCGAGTTAAATCTCATGCGCAGGACTCAGGTCCAGTTGGTTTTGATGTATTTTAGAAACATCAGTCCCATGTTATTTTAGTCCAACTAATTTTTTTTTTTTTTTGCTGGGTTTAACCAAGTATTCCCTGGCCTTGATTGGATTTCCATTTTTTACTCTGTTACAGCTGCTTAAAGATCAAAAGATATTAGTCACACACTGTCAAACCTAGACCTTCGGGAACATTGTTGAATACAACTGAGGACCACATTATAACTGAATAAGTGAACATATCCAAGCAAACAACAGACCCGGGGCCTTGTCTGCAGTGAAGCTTTTCAAATGTCAGACACCCTGTAACATTTTAAATTCAAGAAACACGGTTCATGTCTCTGCAAATAACGTTACCAAACCTTGCCTTGAATCCCTCCCTATACCGGAGGAGGCATAAAAAATGCTGGAAATTAAGTGCAGGAATAGCAAGCCCAGACTGGCTACTTTAACTGTCAATTTGTGGCCAAGCAGTGTGACATTGGTGTATGCAGAGACAGCCAATAGTACGAATAAGCTTATCTTATGTCATGTATCATTTGTTATGTAATGTTTAAACCATGCTGGTAGATAGATTTAGATGAATTTGCCCAAAAGCATTATGGAGGCATCATGGAGTTCTCTTTTTTCCTTTACAACAATACAGTACTTAAAAGATGTTTTTTTTCTCTCAACTTTTCCTATACTAAAAAAGATCTATAAATGTGTCAATTAGGGATGTTCAGATACCAAGTACCATACTCGGTACAAGTACATGTACATATACGTTTCCAGCTCCAATACTTGACTAGAGAAAAATTCAAAAGTTTGGAGGCAGCTGTCATTTTCAAGGAGCATACGGAGCTCCTGGGATTTGTGCATCCCTGTTTTAATGAATTACTTTTTAAAATAAATATAAATAAGAGATGCACTGATACAATTTTTTCAAGTAAAAGTACTGATACTTGCCCAAGTACTCACAGATACAAGTACTGATACATTTTTGTTTATTGTCATGTGAAATTTTTTCGAAAACAATACAGACTAATGATTTCAGGACAGTGGGGGAGCGCCAGAGCCCTGTCACAGCTACAACCGCTGCAACCCTGGGAGTTCTCGTGAAATTACCAAGTATCGCCATTGGTATCTGAACATCCCTAGTGTAAATGATCATGGATATGCATAAATGTCTTTGAAAGGGCTGTGCTAGGCAGACAGCTGCTCTAGAGCATCTTGTAGTCTTATTTGCTTATATGGACAAACAATCCCTCTAATGGTGCTTCAGGGGAACTGGAAGGGTGTCAACAGGATTGTAGATCCTCATAGAGGACATGCAACATACCTACCAAGATCTGTCATGGAGCAGTTCAGACATGGAGGTGGAATTTGCCATCAGGATCCCTATATAAGCTGCTATTGCTGTATTTCTACCAGTGAGAAAGCTCACAGCCTTTTGTACAAAACCAAAGGGTCAATAAAGCTATTAATTTCATAGACAATAATGGATTCATCTATTACTTCCCCTCATCAACATACGAATACAATTTTTAAATACAACCTGGGGCGATTTGCATGCAGGCCACTCTAGGTAACACCCACATGTGATGCTGAGCCTCCATGGCTGTAACAACTAAAATCAATAGAAGTGGACCAGTCAGGTTGGGTAGGAAGTGGACCAGGACCAGTCAGGTTGGGTAGGAAAGCGCTGGATGATGCAGAATGTCCTCCAGCCAGGAAATTAGGTTGACTCTATCTGACTTGCTACAACTTCTAATGCACACCGAAAGAAACTCACAGTGCAGTAAACTCAGAGTAAGCTAATTCAGTACAGGAGATGAGCCTGAACAACTGCAAGACTGAAGGTAAGGCTGGAGTTCAGCTTTAATATATAATGTATGCTTGAAGCTGAAAGGTAACACCGAGCATTGTAAGTCAACAAATTGCCGGTGACATTTGCTGCAAGCTGTGCCATAAAAGTTGTGACAAACTATCAGGCAATGCTGAATACGATTTCCTCAAGAGAGTTCAAAGTGCTCATCCATGGATTTCACATTCACTTCATATTCAACAAAATAATGTGTAAACATCAAATGGCAAATTGAACATTGCTATATCAATAAAACCGTATAATAAGAAACACTCTCAAAGCAATGCTCTCCATTGGTAGACTGGTATTTATATGTAGGAATAAGACCCTTCAGTGTTCTCCGTGTGCTGAACTCAATTTGACATCCATCACGCTGTAATGCTGACAGTAGGAATGCACATAAAACAAAGGCATCGAGCCAATGATTCAAATGATGCACATAATTTATACGCTATTTGGAAGGCAATCTGACATCTATGCAATGATTACAGTAGTGAGGATCCAACGCTTGGGAAACAAACAGCAAATTGTTGAAGTAATTGCTGTGCAAAGCAATAGTTATGCAATTTCAACTAAAACCACATACTGTATATACTGTATATACAAGCTGGAGTGTGAGAGACAGAAGCAGCACAAAGAACCAATCAGTTTGTGTTCTAAAAAATAGCATGCTTATAGGGGGAGAAAGCAGAGTGATAGAGAGACGAGCAATTGTACCAACGGGGAAAAGAAGACTCATTTTGCACATCTCTAATAATTAGACATGTGCATTCAGATTCGGACGAACCTGCAAATCATGAAATTCAGTTGATTCTGCGCTTCGTCCGAATCCGAAACAACTTATTCTTATATGCCCGAATATTCTAGAACGATATACGGCCATATAAAAATATGTTATTAGAACGAGCAGCTGCCAGATTGGCAGCCAGCGTGTTCTGCGCATGTGCGTTCTCCTTTGGAGTATATCTTGGTATACACCACGATGGCGGTGCCCACATATTCGGGTGCTGCCATCTTGGTGTTTACCAAGATATACTCCAAAATGGCGGCATGCATGCGCAGAACGTGCTGGCGGTCAATATGGCCGCCGCTCATTGTGCAGTTTCTTTGTGCAGTTTCGGAGGCTCATTGCATCCGAATCCAAAACAGCATTCAAATTTGTTTCCATTGACGAAACGAATGAAAATGTTTTTCATTTTCATTTGTTTTGTCTGAAAAAATATTTTTTTGCCCTGCACATGATCTACTTTATAATCTCGGTAGCGCTGTATAATTAATAATTCTTACAAAAGAAAAGCACAGTACTGAAATGTTTGTGTATAATTTCATCACATAATTCTATTACTCCAACAACAATTCCTACACCAACATTTAAAATATCACTCTATAAATAAATCAAAAAATACATATCAAAACGTTGCATAGCCTGCGGACCCAGTTCATTGATATGCATCGGATTGGCTTGTTGACCTTCTTATAACAATGCATATAGCCAGGCTTTTTTCAAAGAGTACGGAATTAAATGATGTATTGATTGTATCTTGATATATCAGGTATATCTTTGCATGTTGTAGATCTCTCAACAGTTCATGTTTAATTTAACACATTTGTATCCACATGTGACAAACAGCTTGTTTGCCATTGTATGTACAAAGTAGCAAACACACAGTGCTGTAACATAAAGTTCAAAGCCAACCGGCTATTAGAATTCTCTTTTTCCAGCAAGTTTGTTCTAATGAGGATATCTGTAGCAGGGACGTGCGGGCAGGGGAGGCAGAGCCTCACCTAGTATTATGAAGGAAAAAGCTGTCAGCTTCAAGTCTTAAGCTGACAGCTTTTTCTCCATTCAGATCGACATCTAACAGGTAACAGAGCATGGAAAGCCTCCCCGCTGTGTAACCTGTGATGGACGGAGTGCTGCTTGTTAATTACAGGCAGCGCTGCATCCGGCTTTTGACAGGTAGTTAGGTTACACAGCAGCAGGATACTCTGTGTTAGAGGCGTGAGCTCTGTGGATGCACAAAGCGCCATTGGTCCAAGCTGTCTAATCGAAAAAAGAAAAAAAAAACCCCACTGAGGCCATCGATCTAGGTGCCTCAGCAGTGACAAGCCTCCCTGTCTCCTCCCTTCCTCCTCCCTACCTCCTTCACACCAGCTTGGGGACCGGGTTGGGGGCAGGACTTCGGCGGGTGGGGGCTTCATTGGGCTGGGGTGGGACGTGCTGGGGCGAGGCTGGGGAATGCCGCACCCGGTGCCAAAATACCCCACGTCACTGATCTGTAGGCAATTTTATGGGGAGCCTCAAAAACCATCAACAGAACTCTGTGCGTCCTGAGGCTCTGCCACCGCAAATGCCCATGTTACACAATAACTGCATGTACCATATTGACAGTGCATGTATCTTATACACAGTGCGTGCACATCAGATAGGTCTCACCCAGTCCAGTTGCCATTTACTTTTTCTCTCCTTTTTCCTTTCAGCCTTGAATTTCTCACTGATAGTGCTTGTCAACTTTGTTCAAACAAATAAGGTATGAATATATCAAAGAAATAAATCCGCCTCATGTTGATCTCAGCCTGGTCAGGTCCATATAGCAGGCTAGACACCTCAAAAAAGAGCAACGCGTTTCATCCACTAGGGACTTTTTCACAGCATGGGCGGCGTCTGTGGAGTTCATCACTTTTCTGCTTTTACTTTCACTGTCCAGTCACAGGCTGGGGCCGGTGCACTACAACTTGGACTTAGAGGAAGTGGGTTGAATGATGCTGGCCACCAGACTAAGGACACCTCGCAGCAGAAAAAAAGTACTGTGGGGAAAATCTCTGGGCTGCAGGTGAATTACAGTAAAACCTTGTTTTGTTATTTTAACTATTAATGGCCTGTTCTTCTTTATCTTGTCATTTTTGGCTGGAGTTCAGCTTTAAAGAAGTTAGGCAAAATTGTTATTAACCCTTGCAGTGGGGCTACCGCCACACTGCAAGTGTTAACTGCTTGTTTTGGACCAGGAAGGAAAATAAAAAAGTTATACTTAACAGATCCTCCAAGCTGGCTTGCTCTTAGACCGGTCCTTCCAGCCTTGCTCCCCTCCGCTGCAGTGGTCTAAGGTGTCTGAGCCATCACATTCTATGCACAGTGCATAGGACGTGAGGACGCAGAGGGACATACCTTCACTGCAGCAGAGGAGGAAACAGGCAGGAAGGAGCGCTAACACAGCCAGCGGACTTGGAGAATCCGATGAGTATAACTTTGTTATTTCCTCCCTAGAACAAAAGGAGCAGTTAACCCTTGTAGTGCGGGGGTAGCCCCACTGAAAGTGTTAATACAAATTTTGCTTGGAATTTCTTTAAAATCCTTGTAAGATTGTTTTTCTTTGCTGTCTGTGACCAGGTGGGGAGATTTACCTTCCCCAAGACACAAAAGGAAGTCAGTGGAAATATCTCCAAACTGAGGAAAAATAACCTCTTAGACATTTGAAAATGGAATAGGTATCCTCATTGGCAGATTTACCCTCACCTGTTCCTGTATAAACTCTAACAGGGTTATTCACAAAAGGGTGAAGAGTTTGAAGAAGACAGTAGAAGGGAACAATCTAGGACCACATTTGGAGAAATTCTCCAATTCAGCTCACTTTCCAGTTCATCTATGTTGTCCTAGATTGTTCACTTCTCCTGCCTTCTCCTAACTCTTCAACCTTTTGTGTGTAGAGCACTCACCCCCGAAGGAGCCGCCAGAATAACCCAGGTCATCACTAGTTGTCTAGGGGACTTGGTCTTCATCTGCCCCATTAGCATTTAACCGCCCTCTTCTAGTGCTCATTAAGCTGATATCCACTCCAGTAGTACAATGCTGAATAATCTGGGGAGAGAGGGTATAGAGGTCCTAGACATCCAGGGTCTAACAGACATAGACTCCAGACTCACCAGACCTTGTTAGCATGTCAGTGTAGATCCATTTGTAGCTCATTGAAAAGGGATTTGAGTAACAGATGAGCAGGGAGTGAACACAAATCCTCAGCAGGAGATACACCAGCCATGCTCCTGAGGTCCTCTAGGCACCAGGCACCTCCAGCAACCACCATCTTCCTTGGTTCTCCTCCTCTGGCAACAGCACAGGCCTCCTCCATAATGGAGGCCTAGTTAAACTATTCCCGCACTCCAGCCTCTGTCCACCCCCAGGCTAGGCCTGAGGCCTGGGGGTGGACAGAGGCTGGGGTGCGGGAAGGGTTGCAGGAAGCTAGACAGCAACTAGCCCTGAAGTAATCCATTGCTGGTCCCGGATTGAACTGAGCACATGGCATTTCCCTCCAGTATATGTACCCTATCCCAGCATACACCACTGATTGAGAGAAACCCATTGATTGGCTGCTGTACTGTACATACACTCACAGTGTCCGTCATTGACCAGATAAATGCCAACTATAATCCATCCAGGCTGACTACAGGACTGGCAACCACTAAATTTTTAGTAGCCACTTCATAAAAGGTGATGGGGGCTACATGTGAATAGCCCTGTAAGAGTTTGGATTTCCCATCACTTTCTGTGTCAGTGACAATGGACACTAAGACAAATAAAGAGGGTGAATCTCTCCAGGGGGAACATAAACAAGAAAAGCCAACAGAGGTTGTAATCCTTGAACACTATCCAGAATTTTTTAAAAAATGTGGTCAGGAGATACCCTATAATGATTGTTGTCTATCTGCACCAGATATCCCAAAGCAGGTCCTGACTCAAGGATTTTTTTTCCAGCCCATCCAGTTTTGAGAGTTATTTCTTGTCTTGAATACTTGCCTAGTTCTCCATGGAAAGTAAAGACTTCACAAATACCATCATGAAAAAGAAACTCTGTCGCTTGCAAAAAAGGAAGGAATATATTTATTGTATACACTCAGCCACCCAGGAAATGCCAAATGCTCTTTTTAAAGATTCAACAATAAAGTGCACTGTAGCTGCTGGAGGAAAGTATACAGCTTAGGAAAACAATGAGACAGCTTGGAAAATAAATACCTTTATACAGCGCGGGTGAAAGAGTTGTACTTGCAGCGATACAATGTTTTCAGATAATAACACATAGGGTCACCAGAAAATGTCGAAGGAATGTATAGCTAGACTATTTGAAGACAATACAACACATATTTAATGCTGAGACTGCTACAGGGCAAGTCATTTGTAGAATTTGTAAAATTACACATGCTTTTTTTTTTCCAAGTCAAAGTCTCAAAGCAGATGCCCGTGGATCCATACGTGGTTTTTTTTTTTTGCTACGCTTAGCATTACTAAAACATTTTAATAGTTTCTAATGGCAGAGCAGTTAACATTTCTAAATAAAAGCTATTATGCTTTCAATTTCCAAAAGTGGAAGAGCTGCAACATTAATTGTTAATCTAAAGCAGGCAACCTGAATAATTTGTTGTCTGAGCCATTCCTATTTTAATGATAATGGGTCCCTGTGGAGAATGTGCAGTGTCTGTGTTTGCTCCCCTGCCAATGCCTATGACATGCAAGAAAAAGGAAAGGAACATCATTTCTTTACATCCTCCATGTGAAGAGTTGAAGTGTATGCTTTTCTTTTTTATGTTGTTAATATAGGCCAAAACAGTTACTAAGGGAGCTCTCTATAGAGGAATTCTAAGCAGCAATGTTAAACCGTAAATTGCACATACTATCCAGAAATTAATACTGCAAATATAACCAGGGCCGCAAATAGAAATCATGGGGCCCCGTACAGCCCACCTGATAGGGCCCCCAGGAACCATTCAATTAACACGCCGCACTGGTGTGAACGGGTCCTCGGAGTCTTCACAGCGTCTGCAATCTGCGCACCCCAAAGTCGGAGCTCCTACCCAATAAAGCTGTCTACTGATCCTCCCAACTGTCACTGATAACTCCACCCACATCTCTGCCCCATTCTCCTTCTGCGCCAGTGTGCAAACACATCTGTGTCCCATCGCACTCCAGACCAGAATACCAATAAGGTAGCCAGATGAGCGCTGAAATCGCTTCCAGATGGCACCGCATGAATCCGGATATTGACAAGGTAGTTGCCCGCACACCAGAATCCAGTGTATCAGTGCATCTTTATTTGAAGTCAGATATACATAGAGGGGTGTTTATCAAAACTGGAGCAGACAAAATTTGGAGCAGTTGCCCAGGGCAACCAATCAGCTTCTCTCTTCAGTTTGTTCAGTTGAGATTTGAAAAGGAAAGGTGGAGGCTGATTGGTTGCCATGCAGAGCTGATATAGTTTTGATAAATTCCCCTCACAGTATCACATGTAACAACAATGTTTCGGAACCTACAGCAGTCCCTTCATCAGGCTAACCTAGTGACTATCTAACCTGTTGGTTCCAAAATGTTGCTGTGGAGGAAGAGTCCAAGCTCCACTGCCTGCTTTCAAGTTGAGCCTGGGCCCCCCTGCTGACCTAATGGGGCCCGGGCCCAGTATGGGAGAGCTGGCTGAACCCCCCCTATCAGCAGCCCTGAGTCTAGCTAGCAGTAGCTGGTCACATTCTTTGCTAATGTTGAAAACATTTCACAGCTTAACCAAGCAGTTACTTCAACTGAACTGAAGAAGCTGTTTAAATAAGCTGAATGAAAACCTCTTCAGCATTACAGAACAAGTCCAGTTGAACGCTACCAACGACTACTAGCTATTAGGAATGAGCTCAGGTTCGGGCCGGGTTCAGTCATATGGGCATATAAGGTCAATAATATCAGCACAAGCATCCTACCCCAATGTTTGTGACACCATGGGGTTGATTTACTAACCTTATAAACACACCACGAACATGTATACACCTCTGTAGTGTGTTCCCTCCCAGCATGATCTATGGGTGGAATCTAAACATCTTTGTAGTGTGTACACACCCAGCAGGTGTGTTGTGCAAAGCCCTGCCCTGAATTGCAAGGTGATGTTGTGTAAATTAGCTCTACATTGTGTTGCTTGCGTTGATGAATGCAGGAATGTAAATGCATGAGCTAACCATTTTTGTCTAAACTGTGAAGCAGCATTATATATGCATCATGTGCATGATTTTTCCATATATGGCATTAGTGGAAATATGCTTATAGAGACTTTTTGGTTGATAAATACGCTTTGCTGTGTAAAAATCACACGTACCTGGTGCGTGCGTGTGTTTAGGTTAGTAAATCACCCCCTATGTCTCGTTTGGAGAAGATCAGGTCCATTGGCTTTTCCATCCCTACTAGCCATTCCATGCCCCAGATAAACAATAACCTTCATAGACATATTGCAACAAAGTCAGAGGGCCCTCTCAATTTTACTCAATTTGTCCTTTATTTAGTTTAAGATTTTGAATTATTTTGCATGTGCTTCTGGGTAGGACAGTGGTCAAAAATACATGATTTTTGCATCAAGTAGCCTGAGGGGTTAAGAATACCCGTTCAGAACATTTACAGACTCTGGATCTTGTGTTCTCAAAACACCAGTATACCAGCAGCCAGAGTAATGCTTTCTTCACTGAAGGGAAAAATAACCTCTCTGACAACTTTATTTAGTAATATAGATGGGCTGCTGGCTCATACGCAGTTCTTATATTTAATAGCAGAATGTCTGTTTGGTTATCAGTTACATGGTGAATAATGTCCTGCATGTAGAAATAATGGAATTTCATTATATCTAGACCAGAGGTTTGTAGTGCAATAGATCATCTTCAGCTGCAGTTTTCAAGGTCTACAAGCACCTGTGATAACCGGAGAGAGATGCAGGGTCTGAGGAAGGGTGGAAATCTTCACTGAGCCAAAATAAAATCAGGTGCTGATACCTTTCTTCTTTCTGATGTATTGATAACTCCATAGGGAGTTTCTGGATAAATGGATCACCTACTTTCCCTTAGTGGTGACCTGTCCTGAAAAGTAGTGTAAAGTGGCCTATATTTTTGAAAGAAAGATAGCTCTGCAATGGAACATTTTTTAAGGCAGTGTGCCAATATAACAAGGCAGCCTAATAGCAATTTCAGAAACACACACTGTTATAACTGGATAAAGGCAACAACAATATGGCCTGTGTATAATTCACACTAAAAAGACACTAACTACACCACTTGCCAGTGGGGTCTAACAAACAATCTGCCAGAGATCTGGCCCATGAACTTCTGTTGGAGCTCCCTTTCCCTTTTAACAAGCTCTTATAATCCAGGGGAATGCCCTATACATCAGTTTACAAACTTCAATTCAAGGAGTAGTTCAAGGATACATCAGTTTACAAACTTCAATCAGATTGAAGTTTGTAAACTGATGTATCCTTGAACTACTCATTTATGCTTCTAATCGATCTACCATTGTGAATACCTTTGCACTCTATTTTGCTATTTTTAAACAGTAAAGAACCATCTGCACTAGGGTGGGCGCCCTTCTCTTTCTTTTTGTCTTCGAGTTATACAGTTCCCATGGCTGTATAATAATGGCTTATAATTAATCAAAATTAATCGATTAATCGATTAAAAAAAATTTCGATTAATCAAACACAAAAATTTGAATCATTACCAGCCCTACTTTTAATATATAGATATTGACTTGCTCTTAAGTCTATTGACCCCCACCTACTACCACTTCCCACCCCTCGCTATTGGTCCATTGTCAGTTGCTGAAAGCAAGCAGCAGGGGTAAGACCAAGCACTAATTCATCAAGTCAAGTCAAGGCAGCCTTGGCTGCAAATATTTTCTGAAAAAAAAAGATAGGAAGCCAAAGTTCCATTTCACCTTTTAGCATCCCAAAACTGATAAGCTAAAAAGTGGATACCGCAAGGTAATCACTTGTTGTCATTATATTTCTGTTCTCTGTTTTCTTATTTTTTTCCGCTCAGTGAAATTTCTAGATCCGTTTACAATGGATAAAAAGGATGAGTTAACTTATGGCTAATATGAATAATAGAACACTTTTTCCTGCGAGATTATATAATTGATGAATTGTATTCTCTCAGAATTTTCTGTATATCCTCTGAAATTCAGCACACGTAGTAAAAAAAAAAGAGATTCTCTGATAGCAAATCATAAATTGATTGAAGCGGTAATGTCAAATGACAAATAGTGGAGGAGAAGCTGAATAAGAGTGATATTTATCTGTTCTATTCATGATGTATAGCCTTTGTAACATTATCATCACCATTTACATGTAAAGAATCTCAGCTCCATACACTTCTACCATACTCAGTCACCGCTCCTATGGCTGCCACTGCTGTTGAGTCCTAATAATGTGCTGAGTACAAAGAAAAATCAAATTTTTACATAAGGAATGTGGCCTTTGACGCTGGAAATAACAAGCTTTCTATTGGCATAAAATATATTTAATGTTACTTTACTAAAATGGTTGTACCAAGTCAATGGACACCAAGTTTATTTGGCATTGTTTGAGTTCTCTTGTAAAGGATGAACATTTATGTTTTTATAAGGCAACTAACGTGAAATATGTTGTATTCTGATAACTGTGCACAGTTAAGGGGAATCTATTTCCTGTTTGCTTTATTGCAAAAAGCTTGTGGTTTACAGGAACAGAGTTCAATAGCTCAAGCTAAAATTTCAATGAGAGGAGTGACTACTTCCCACTTCTCCCTGCTCTTTAGAATTCCATACTGTTGTCACTGTAAGGAATCCTGTACAAAGCAAAGATGCACAGCATCTTGTGGAGAGAGTGCACATAGAGTAGAGGAAGTGGCTGAGAACGGCTGTAGGCATCAGCGGTACTGATATAGAAAAAAAGAAAAGGATGGAAAAAAGGTAATGGCTGCTTTCTTTTGGAAAAATAAACATGGCAACCGTTTATGATAGTGCTTCAGTAAACTACTGTATATGTTATCCAGCTAGTGTTTATGTCAGCGCTACTTACCTTCCTCGCTCTAGTGTACCCTCTGCCACAATGGCATGCAGTCGCCTGTACATCTGGGTTCTTCCAACACTATTGTGACCACACTCATTGAGAGCTGTACATGCCTTCTGACAGCCCCTCAGCCTATCCCAGCGGCTCTGGCCACAGCCAACCAGAACTGTATCTCACTATTCTAAGGCTGAAATTCAATGAGATCTGTGCTCCTTCCCTCTGTCAGGCTGCAGACATTTACATCCTCTTGCTGCACTGATCAGCCTGTTTAAACTTGCATCAGTTTTCCATGTACCAACTTCTGGCTTTGTTTCCTGGTTATCCCCATTTGTTGATCATCCTGATATCTCAGCTTTGTTTCATGGTTATCCATGTATGCTACCTGCCCTGACCTATGGCTAGCTCCTGGTTGTCTGTGTCCACTGCTGTGATCTGGGGACTGTTACCTGGTGGTCTGTTTCCTTCTATTTGGCTTCTGGTCCCTGATGCTTGAGCAGGGTGAACCTGGGGGTTGCGATGTGGAGTCAGCATGCAGCGAAGCCCATCTCTCCCTTGAGGGGTTCTCTGGTGAATACCAAATGGCTTAGACTCTGCTCCCTGGAGGATCCCATTTAATCTGCTCTCATGTGGGTTCTTTGCACACCATTTTATAGTGAGGGGGGCTGGCACATACCAAAGCCCACCATTATTGGCCTTTCTAGCCATTTGACCTAAGTTCAAAGGCCCTTGCAGTGCATTACGGTTACATGCATTTGACCCGGTGAAATCTAGCATTTGTTCACTGAATAGGTAGGCTTCTGCTTAAACCCATGGTAGACCCGAACATGAATCTCATCCCTACCAAACAGCAATACATTAAATTACATTCTCTTAATGGTTGCTACAATGAAAATGTATGTAGAAATGATGTACATCTCATTGCTACCTTTTTTGTCCCCACTGTGTATTGTGAAAACATTTGTCACCCCCAGCAGCTGATCTCAGCCTTTTGTCACCCCGACTGGCTTAACAGACAGCAGTGACATCCAAACTACTTAAGTGATTCTATGGAGATGTTTCAGTCATGTGAGCCGCTGACCGGAAATTGCCTGCAGCACAGTGGATTTCCACAATAATTCCATTCAGCCTTCTTCCCACAGACTCCTATGGTTATCACAAGACAACTGCTTTTCCCTGCAATTGTTCATGATTGATTGTGAATGTGGTATCACAGGACCATGCACAGTCAAGTATGACCAATGCAAACACAGCAGAGGTCAATGGGAATCAAAGGGACTCTCTTATCAAGCCAAACACGTCTCAGTGGTCAGTGATGAAGGGTAATTAACTACTATACTAGCCCTATGGCAGTGAAGCTGAGTTGAACATTTCTAGGCAGGTACGAAACCTTGTGACAGGTTCCCTTTAAAATACATGTCTGGGCATATGCACACTTGACTTGTGGAACACCCATCAATTCTAGAGTGACTTTGGTGAAATTAATTAAATTAGTTTTTAAAGATTCTATTGCCTGTGACATTTCGCAATGCTGCTTAGGGCTCTTGCCAGTGGGCATGCATTATGGTACACAAATCCTACATTGCTGGTGTACATTGTGCATGCACGCTTCAGGGAATTGTTGCAACGCATCGCATCGCAGTGCTTGCTTTTTTTTCTTTTTTAACTTTGTTTTAATGAAGCTTATGCTGATGCATAGTATAACAGTTTTTGTGCACTGTGCTGCATAAGAATGCAGCATGTCGACATTTTCACACGCCAGCAATTATTTTTGTTGTGTCCTTCCATTGAGCCTTTGTTGATAAACTCAGCTTAGTGTACCTGGTGGGAACAAGCTCCTATAATACTCTTGTTTAAAAAAAGAAATACAAATTATTTACAGGGTGTTTAATTGCTATTTAATTCAGTATTCTTTATATTTGTTTTTACTTTGACTTTAGTGTGTGTGTGTGTGTGTGTGTGTGTTTTACCGTTATTTCTGTACCATTGCTTTCGATTTTTTTTACTTAACTTTTTTCACATTTTTTTTTCTTTTTGTGAAAATAAAAAAAGAACATTATTAGACAAATGAGGGGCTGGTTTTTGGCATAGGTTCAGGATAGGTGAAAGGGGCTTCTGTACCCTGTTAAAGAGCCATTTAAAGCCATTTACAGCCCATTGCAAACTACCCTATTTTGGCCTTTTAACAAAGCGGTGAAATGGTACAGAAATAATCCGATTTCCTACAAAATTTCGAAGAAATTAATATTCTCAATCATACTCCTTGCTAATGCCTATTTCAGGGTTCCCTTGGTGTAAACATGTCAAGTATTTTATGTAACGGCTTGTGTAGATCGTCTTTTGCATTTGAGGGGCACTTAAACCTCCATTTAATCACATGACTGCAGATTTCCATTTACCTTAAAGGAGAACTTAAGGCTTTTCCCCATAAGTCTCCTTAGGGTAACGGGAGGGAAAAAACTAGCGTCCTCCCGTCACCCTAGGCTCAGCTGCGTGACTGACAGCTGGCTCTGCCTATCTAGAGGCAGAGCCAGCTGTACCCGCCCCCTCCCCCGTCCGTTCCACCAGTCAGCGCTGGCGGATCGGAGCGGGGAGGGGGGAATACAGCCCCTCCCCTGTCACGGCAGGGAGCCGTGACAAGTTCGAGAGGTGAGCCAACGCCGGTATGTGTTCGCTCACCTCCCGATCTACTGAGCCGACCTGTGACAGTCTCATTGTCACAGGTCGGCTAGAACTATGAGGTGAGCGAAAAGCACCCCCCTCATAGTTCTCCTTTAAAGCCCAATGGAACTTTCAGCTTATATTGGCTTATCTTTTAATTTAATTTTCTTTAGAAATCCGCCACCTTCTGAATAGAAAAGCCAGCCCACTGTTAGCATGCTTCAGAGAAGGGACCTTGTTCTCTGTGTGGAACCAATGCAGAGGTCCAAAATGCTCCCCTACCTGCTAAGTGAGACCTATAGCTGAGAGCTCAAGCTCTGACTCGAGATGGACTTTTTGGATCTGCAGAGAGACCACTGTTTCTGTTTTACTTCTCTGCTTCATGCTTGCACGAGACAGGCTTTTCTACTGTAGCTGCTTTATAAAGATAACAAAATATAAGACTTTGCACACCTTGGTTTTGATGTACCTGGAATGTTTTTAGCTGATTTAAACTGAAAATTCAGTTGGGCTTTGATTATACACTATGGATTCTGCGGCTTTGGGGCTCATTCACTAAGCTTGGTCCATGTACGGCTGACTTCGGTCAGCCGAACATGCTTTGCATATTCGACTGAGCCGAAGTGAAGAAGTTGTTCGACTCAGCCGATCCAACATCTGGCTTCGGCAGACCGCTCTCCCAGCTTCGTCTGTGACTTGGACTGCTGTACAGGCTAGTGTAAATATACGGAACAGCAGCCTTCCGGCGGCCGAAGTGAGCTGAAGAAGGTACGGCTAGATCCTTTGGCTCATTTGTGAATAGCCCTTGTGTTTACTTTACACACAGCAGCTCTTAGCTCTTGTTCATATCTATGTGATGTGACATCACAGAGGTGTTGTATGGTGCGCTGTGGTAGGGCTACCCATTCAAATGAGCCGTTGCTGAATCGCACTGAGAGAAGTGTGTGCACCTTTTTTTAAAACTTCATTGCACCACATTGCATGGTAATAGAATACTATGCAATGTGCTGTAAGGCAAAGCACATGTAATGACTAGGTGCGTTAGGGTACCATTAAGAAACAATGCCACTGCATTACACCTAACATTGCAACATGTGATGTGGCGTGCATGGCATTGCAGGTGCTCCCGCATTGCATAGATGTTAATGAAGCCTTATTGAAATTCTTCATGTTGCAGGCAAAGCGGGTCAAATGTAGACCCTGCTTAGTTGTACATGTCTGTGTTTAGGTAGTGCTGTGTTTAAAATGACAGTTTTTCATACTGACAATGTCCTTCCTTCTGGGGGGTGGCTACTTTTGTTCCTCATGGTCCCTGTGTGTGTTGTGAAGTAACCACCACTACCGTGATAGACTACAATCTCTCTCATGTTTAGTTTACTAAATTGTATTGCGATTGTAGTCCATCACAGGAGTGAGCTTGGAGTGGTGACTACTTTACAACACACACAGGGACCATGGGGAGCAACGGTAGCCACCCTTCAGAAGGAAGGACAGTGTCAGCACCAATTCAGAGATGATTTAAGGATCTACAGCCGACTGATACACAAGTAAAATACAGTTTTGGTAATAGTTAACGTACTTGAATTCATTTTTATGGTTTAACTCCTGAGTTTAATGTCACTTTAAATGCAAAATACAGCTTTCATACACAAAGCTCATGTACATGAGCCCAGTAGGACTGTATCTAATCTGCTTCACCTCAAGAGGTCCAGCTGCAACCTAAAGGTGCACATACACCTTACAATTACTGTTCGATTTCCGAACTAAATAGGGTTTTTGTACGATAATTGGCCAGTTTATGGGAAGTCAACGACCACAATTACTGTACAACTGACCGAATTTCATCTATCGGGCAGGCTAGAAAACCTTTTCAAATCAAACGAAAATGTATGGATTAGTGGCATTTTCGTACAAAAGAAATCGCAACAAGAACACTGCACATGCGCAAATGAAAATGCGTTCTGTCAATCAATGAGATTCGGTCAGTTAGTATTGCTAACGAACAATAATTGAAATCCACATTGGTCAATGCGTGATGGGGTATTCGAGCGGAACACGGACTACGATTCGATGCCAGCACAAAAATTGTAAGGTGTTTGGAACCTTCAGACACACAACACAGATCAAATGCAGCCTCAGAGCAGCCATCCACTCAATAAAGTTAATGGGAATCTTCAGGCGCATTGCAAAGGCAAAAAAAGCCCTAAACATTTCAAATTCTAAACTTGTTCGTAGTAAAATAGATGTGGTGTGGGGCATGTGAAAACCACATCACGCTGAATGACAATGTGCCCAGCAACAGCTGTGCTGTGGCACTATGGTTACATTTCTTATGTATGGATACATTGTATATCACACTAACGGTAAGTAAACAACAAAGTAAATCAGCTGAGGAAAATCTTTCTTTTTATTTAAATGCCAAAATCCCAACTGACAAGGTGTTTTTTTTTACAGACAGAAGAGAAAGTGGGGAAATCTATCTATCGTAAACATGACATTTAGGCCTCATTCACACGAGAAAACGGCTGGCACGCACACCCACGTGCACAGCCATATCGGCCAGCTCCCGGGAAGGACAGGTGCTGCGTGTGATTAGTACGCAGCCCCTGTCCTTATCTATGGGACTACGTGACCGTACGCCGCCCTACGCTCACCTCAAGTGCAGGTCCGTAAGGGTGCGTGTGTCCCGGCTCGGATGCAGAACGGATCCATTCTGTCAGCGTGCGAGTACGCTCACCCGCACGGACGTGCAGGGCCGGTGAGCGTAGGGCGGCGTACGGTCGCGTAGTCCCACAGAGAAGGACAAGGGCTGCATACTAATCACATGCAGCACCTGTCCTTCCCGGGAGCTGGCCGATATGGCTGTGTGCACGGATATGTATGTGCCAGCCGTTTTCTCGTGTGAATGAGGCCTTATGCTGTGTTTATATGACACTTCTGTAAGACCGAGTTCACATAGGTGACAAAGGGGCAGTAAAAGCAGGCGGTTGATCTGCAATTTTACTCTCCACTTACCTACAAAATAACATAGCCGCTGATCAGGTTCGCGCACTTTGCCATAGATGTTAAACGGTATAACAAACTTTACTCGTCATGTCACGTGTAGCAGGTCGTGCTCTCCTTCTATAAATGATAGTTGTCTGATCCTCATACTCATCTTCTTGCTTCAATCCTCAGAGTCGCTGACCCTGAACAAGTATGCAAATAAGGACTTTTCATTGATTTTCAGCTCCATTCACACCATGAGTATTTTTAGGCTTTTTTTAATGTGCCTTTTAAAGAAGAACTCTGTACATAAATATCCTTAACCTTTGCAGTGGAGCTACCCCTGCAGGGTGCCAGCCAGAAGGTCCCACTCAGCTCCTGGCATCCAGTGACATCAGTGAGCTGGATGGGACACTGGTAAGGGAGTCCCAGGTTGCTAAGGGCTCTGACTGGAAAAAGGGGCGGCAGGCACACATGCTGCTCCCCAACCACTTGACCCAATGAGATGTTGCCTCAGGAAACCGACTAAAGGGACGACCTTGGTTGTAGTGCTTAACCCCTTCAGCTACAAAACGCCTAGGTGTGAACAGACTCTTCCTGATTTGCATATATGTTAGGGGGCTCAGTCCCCTAAGAGCTCAAAAAAGGGGTGGCAGGTACACCTGCTGCCTCCCAACCACGTTACCCAATCAGATGTTGCCTCGGGCAACCGCCTATAGGGACAACCTTGGTTGCAGTGCTTAACCCCTTCAGTGACAAAACTCCTAGGTGTGAAAGGAGTCTTTCTGATCTGCATATATGTTATGGGGCTCAATCTCTGAAAGTATTGAAGCCATTGTATTAGCATAGCAGTCGGGCAACTAGCATTTTCAGAAGGAGGTCAGCTATGGCACATATTACTCTTTTGATAGGGTTAGTTTAAGGCAGAAGAGCAAATTCCCTTCAATGAGCCTGTGCTTTTTCATTGACTGCCAGCCAGCAATGCTGCTTGGGACTTGTAGTTCTACAACACAGACTTTATGCTTTCCCCACAGACTGAATCTGTGTATTCTCAGTGGAATATGACAGCAATGCCATTCCTTAGTATTTTCCTTTGTGCTGCAAGTTGAAAACATGATAGAGAGGGGACGTTGAAGTGGAAAGCACCAGCCAACAGTGATCTTGATAGGTTCAGAAGGTTTCAGGTCAGAGGCAGCAAAAAATAACCCAGTCACAGAGATCCACAATCTGTGCGCACACTGGCAGTGCTGAGCTGCTCCCAGCCAGCGGAATGCGTGCGTGTATATGTGAGCGCGATCTAGAGGACCTGGACCAAACATGACAGACAGAAATAGCTAGGCGTTGTTCTATGGAGGGAGGAGGAGGTCAGCGATCGCCTTAAGGACCAATATGAGTCCTTCACTTGGAGCTCACTGCATCTGGAGTGACGTGTGAAGCTTTGTCCTACAAAATTCACTTCCCACCCATCGGAGCCACAAGACAGGTATTTGATGATCAGCCTGGCTCCATCAGAGGTTCTTCATCACATTGCAAGCACAGGGGAATGATAAAGCTGCAAGCAAGGAGTTTCCTAAAAAAAAAAAAATGCAACTCAAGCGCAGTTTAGCCTTGAGTCCAGCGTCAAGTTCCTGAAGGGGACGAGTGAGAGCAGTTGAAGGGTGCCCATGCCAGGCTTTGGATCGCAAGCTGGAGGAAGGATGTACAGAGGAGGGCAGGGGTCTAGAAGGTGGACGGGCTCCAGCTGTGCTCCAAGATCCAGCTGTGTGGCTGGCTGCAGCTGTCATCCCTCAATAGCCCTGAGCATGGACTGCCTGGAGACCAGAGAGGACAACGCGGGGGGCTAGAGGCATCTTCTCATGGAGGGGACCTGTCCTGCTGAAGCGCCCCGTTCCACCAGGGCGGCACTATGGTGTTACCCTTTCGCCTTGGAGAGCACTGAGACTGCTTGAAGAGATGTTGATGAACAGGGGCCTCTTCCAAGAAGCTCAGCAGAGAAAAGAGCTGGTGGCAGGGCAGGTGGTCACCGGGAGCCTCCTGTCCCTTCTCATCCTCTGGACCCTTTTTGGTAACATCTTGGTCTGCACAGCAGTCATGAAGTTCAGGCACCTGCGCAACAGGGTGACCAACATCTTCATCGTGTCCCTGGCTGTCTCTGACCTCCTGGTCGCGCTCTTGGTGATGCCTTGGAAAGCAGTGGCCGAAGTGGCAGGTCACTGGCCATTCGGAGCCTTCTGCAACATCTGGGTGGCCTTTGACATCATGTGCTCCACAGCCTCCATCCTGAACCTGTGTGTCATCAGCGTGGACCGGTACTGGGCGATCTCCAGCCCCTTTAGGTACGAGAGGAAGATGACCCAGAAGGTGGCTTTGCTGATGATCAGTGCTGCTTGGACTTTGTCCATCCTCATTTCCTTTATACCTGTCCAGCTGAACTGGCACAGAGATAGGGGGGAGAGCCAGACCCTGAGCAATCACACCGCAGAAAACTGTGACTCTAGCTTGAATAGGACTTATGCTATTTCTTCCTCCTTGATCAGCTTCTACATTCCCGTGGCCATTATGATTGTCACCTACACCAGGATCTACAGGATCGCTCAGATCCAGATCAGAAGGATCTCAACCCTGGAGAGGGCTGCGGAACATGCCCAAAGCTGCAGGAGCAATCGTGTGGACTATAGACACCACCATACCAGCCTGAAAACGTCCATCAAGAAAGAGACTAAAGTTCTCAAGACGCTTTCTGTCATCATGGGGGTGTTTGTGTGCTGCTGGTTGCCCTTTTTCATTTTGAACTGCATGGTTCCTTTTTGTGACAGATCTTCTGGACACCCCAAGGCTGAGCTTCCATGTGTCAGCGAGACCACCTTTGATATATTTGTCTGGTTTGGGTGGGCTAACTCTTCTCTGAACCCCATCATCTATGCTTTCAACGCTGACTTCCGCAAGGTCTTCTCCAGCCTCTTGGGATGTGGACAATGGTGTTCCACCACCCCTGTGGAGACGGTCAACATCAGCAACGAGCTCATCTCCTACAACCAAGACACCATCTTCCACAAGGATATCGTCACTGCCTATGTCAACATGATACCCAACGTGGTGGATTGTATCGATGACAATGATGAGACCTTTGATCGCATGTCTCAGATCTCTCAGACTTCTGCCAATATTGAGATGGCCACTGGCTCGGCGTGTGACTTGGACTGTGACACGGAGCTGTCCCTTCATAAGATTACACCTTCCATGCCCAATGGCTTTCATTAGTGGTCATCTGAGCCGATCCTTTCTGATCATATCATTGCTCCTTTTGGTGCCATTTGCAAACATAAGACAGCATCACCCATTCCCATAAATCTAAATAAGTAAGTCATAAAACCCCATTCTACACTTATTAAATCTATGATGTGTCTTGCTGTGTTTTGAAGTATTGCCAATGCTTATATTGATTAAAAAACTAAAGAGACCGAGATTTAAATCCTAATTCTGCTTCCCTGACACATTACTGTAAAGCAGGGTAGGAAAGGAAGACATTTATTACCAGCCTGGTACAAACTCTTGAAGTATACCTTTTTACATTTGTTAAAATATACAAATGAAATACATTGCTGGGTCTGTGGGAGCATTGTAGAGACAGCCCGCTACATGGAAATCTGAGGATTACCAATGAGAGTGATTTTGGTGGGATTGATTTCACTGTGAAATTATATATTTTGGCACTGGCAACATTTTGCTGAAACAGAAAACATGCTCACTGAGTTATGGGGGGGGGGGGGGGG
>NW_017307402.1:0-25048 GCF_000935625.1 Nanorana parkeri | reverse complement strand
AAGAAAACTGGGCCCCGGGGTTGGGGGGGGGGGGGGGGAGATCACCTTTTTTTTTATATTTAGGAGTATATTTTTGTTGGGAGGTAATTAGGGTCGTTTATTTAGGGGGTTATTCACAAAAGGGTGGCGAGTTTGGAGAAGGCAGGAGAAGTGAACAATCTAGGACAACATAGCTGAACTGGAAAGTGAGCTAAATTGGAGAGTTTTTCTAAATCCTAGGTTGTTCACTTCTCCTGCCTTCTCCGAGCTCTTTACCCTTTTGTGAATAACCCCCTCAATGTTCTTTGTGTTTCTATTATTTTTCCTTTTTTTGTGTGTGTGTATTTCTACATTATTAAGTACTGCTGATTTACATTTTTAGATTTCCTTTTTCACAATTTATTTTTTCTTCCCGTGATGCTTAAAAGGGTCCGTTTTTGGTACAAGAACAGATCCCGGATAGCTGAAAGGAGCTTCTGTAATCTCCAGGATTTATAAAGTGTATTTCCACTTTTGCAGCCAAATTGGGATAGCACGTATTCTAAAAAAAATGCTTTTTGTAGTTTAAATAGCTTTGACTTTAGTTAGGGTTTTAAGGGTTACATTTCCTCTTGTTTCTACTTCTTTTAAATGCTAGTGAGGGGTGAGGGGTCTCGTCCATTCAGAGGTGGCTTGGCCCTTGTATGTTAATGAAGCTTATCAGATAAACCCAATCCTCAAATTTCTGTCCCAAGACTTTCCATTGGGAAAGACCACTGTGGAAGGGCTAGGAAAAACCTGGGACCAGCCATCTTGCCTGATATAACAAAACATATCAAAGGTAAGAATTTGTTTTTTTTAAAGTTATTTTTCAGTATGCTGTGTAAATAGGAACACATAACACACATGTGGAAGGGTTTTGCTAAATTTGACTGCAAAAGTGGAAATACACTTTACACCCTCTAAAAAACTACTGCAAACCACCTTGATTTCACTTTTCCCATTCATATCAATGAATGCAGCCAAAATGGCAAAAATGTTTTCTAAATCTCTGAGATTTTGCAGAAATTTGGGGTAGAGGAGAACTATCAGTTTCACTTATCCTTAGAATACTTCAAGAGCCTTTGTAGGATTAATGTAACATGCTTGGTAGGTAATACAATACAGAATTGAGCTTTTCACTGCCTTGCTTTAGAGTATCTTAGATGTCACAAAGATAGAGTTACATGCAGTGTAACAGTCCTTGAAATCTGATGTCTAGCAAAGGGAGACAGCTTGTCTGCGTCTTTTGTGGAGCTAAAGCCTTGAAATCAGCTTTTTAATATTGCAAACATTTCATTATATTTTGGTGGCATACTTGAAAATGTCCCAACTCTTGTAGAACCACATGCACCAGCATTTTATAACAGACGTTTATTAGAAATGCTGGGCTTTGTAGTTCTACAGCACCTCCAGTAAAGTATATGCACCTTAGAGAGAGTTGCGCCTGAGCATCAGTGGTACCCAGTAATAGTAATGTGATAAGTGAGCTGTCGAGTGTATAGTTATCACCCCCCACTGGTCAAGGGTTACATTGCTGCATTTTATTTCAAATGAAAAGAAGTCAAAGTCTCAACAGGCTATTTGCTAAAGCTGTAAGGTAAAAAATAATTGCATGGGTACTTTTTCTAATTTTCAACTACCACCATTTTATTCTATAGGGTCTTGGCATTCAGAAAATATATAATGTTGGGGGGTTTTACGTCATTTTCAGGCCTAAAATGTGGAATATAACATGGGTGCAAAAATGGAAAAAAGGGCCTCAGTCATGAAGGGGTTAAATTTGAACTAATCAGGAATTGACAATGCTTTGCAATGCAGTCACATGTGTCTTTTCTCATTTCAGCAACCCCGTTCACATTTGATATGCCAGTGTTACATAAACCGCTAACCGAGACCCGTGCATCAGGATTGCCATCTGTCGCAGAAAGGGTTAAACAGACTCAAAAGAAGGCACACACTGCTATAATCACTTATCACTGCCTGCAAGACCAAGTAATCCTCCCGTAAAGCTGCTCAGTGTCTCTAAAACGCATAATACCAAAAAAACAGCAGAACATGATACAGAGCCCTGGATGCTGCGTGTATTAGAGGGGCACACACTGTGCCACATGTAAAATACAAAGACACTGGGGGACTAAAGGAGTCATCATTACAGCTACTGGTGCTGTCAATCTGTTTTTGCCTTAAACATCCAATTATGTGCAGGGTATGTTATGTTTTGTAAAACAATGTATAATGCATTTGCACAGAGAAATGTTATTGTGTTGTTTATATAACTTTCATAATTTTTGTAATTCTTGCCATACTATATTCGATTTCCTGTATTGTGCATACAGATATAAGTCCAATCCTGGGAACTATGATTTCCCAATTTTAGGATTCCTTAATATTTTATAACCCAGGACTAGACAAATCCCAGGAGCAAGTTAGCCAATGACAGGTGACACCTAACTTTTGTGGGTTTTCTCTACTTGTTGATATTGGAACTGGCTCAAAAAAAACATCCTGTTGGCTCTTGGATTGGATAGACTGACTTCTAAATTCCATAATAATTTGTCCACCCCTGTTTTAACAACTTCCTTTTTTTGCATTAACTTTTTGCTTTGCTGAAAATACCATTGCAGTATATTTAGCGCACCCCAGAAAGTACAGCAAGACCTGTTCTTCTGGCTCCCCACTGCATCAGAGAGGTGTCTATGACAGATGCCAGCAGTTGGTTCCAACGTCATTACAAGATGTGCTTTGTGAATTGCAAATCAAAGAGAGGGGACAGAGGCAGCACACTGGAACTGGTGTCTTTATAGACTACTCTCCAATATGTGGGGAGCCAGAAGTGCAGCACCCTCTGTACTTTCCAGGGGCCACTAAATACAGTGTTTGAAGGGTTTTTCAGCAAAGGGCAGAGGTAAAAGAAATATTAAAGCATCCTAAAGTATACAAATCAAGGTGCCAGGAGTTGGTTTTCAATATATTCTCCTTAATGCAATTATCTGTATTCCAGTGCAGGTAGAAACAGACATCATATGGTGGTCAGGTGGGCAAGCAACAGTTGATATTTCTGACAAAAGATCTTTCCACAAGCAGATTGATTAAGTGTGCTTGTTTATGGAGGAGTTGTACTATAAGGATCTGCTTGGTAAATCTGACCTCTCCCATTGATTCTGCTTTCAGTAATGGCCAGTTAAGAGTTGTCTGAGAGGTCATTGAATGTGTACAGACATATGAAGGTTTTCAGATCATCCATAGCTGGCCTGATCTGGAAATGATCACCTTTTACCTGTGGACATCTTTAGTGTGCCCATAGAGGTCCACGTAATAACAAACAACATTCCAAATTTTGAACATAGATTGCGATTGTCAGTTCTGACCTATTAAGAGGCTATAATGGGTGTCCCTGGTGTCCAGAGTCAGAAGTACTTATGTATTGCAGAGGAAGACTCCATCTTCTTGGAAAGTCACCCTTGCAAGCAGGGTTTGTATCCAAGAAGGTGACACCACTTTCTATGTTACAGTTAGGGAATATGGTAGGGTCACCTCCTTGTCACGTGACAGCCAACTGCATTGTGGTTTGGGGGAGGAAGTGTGTTTTGTTTCCCCCTGTAATTAGATGTTCTTCACAAGAGATTGGTGCTATGGGCATGAGGACTCAAGCTAACTGTGCATGTTGCAAACACATTTTACAATCTTCTTTAGGTCTACCAACAGATATGTACTGTCATAGCCTGCATGATGGAATACAGATTAAAGGAAGGCCCTACTAGTATACAGTTTTGGTAAATGTAAAGGATCGTGGGCAGAAGATTACATAAATCAGACTGTAATGTGTATGGCCAGCTGGAAGGTAGTTTGTGGATAGCCTGCTGTGTATGGGCTTACTTTGCTGTGTCTGACATGTTGAAAGAATTAGCTTAAAAATGCCCAAGAGTCCCATAAGTTTCTCTGCACATGATTAAATGATTGACGTGAGTACAGGTTCACTTCACCAATGGTAAAAAAAAATGACTCCTTTAGTCAGTCGACCCCCAGTGTGTCTTTAGTATCCCTCTTCTCACTGCTTATCCATATACAATACTACATAGGCTCCTCGTGTGTGTGTGTGTGTGTATGTGTCTGTGTGTGTGTGTCCAATGACAATATTGCTTTAATGAATAAAAGTGCTCTTACATAAAGAGATCTGGAGATCTGTACACAGTGATGGGTATGTATTTATGTGTACAAATCCATTATTTTCTTTCATTATCAAGAAGGACATTTTGAAAAATACATTATGACATTGTACATTTTAATGTATAATTAAACATAGATTACATTTCCGTTTGGTTTGATCTGATGCATTTTCTTTAATGTGCAACTAGAACATTGATGAAAATTATTTTTGAAGTGTATCCAGAGCCAAAACATTTTTCCTAGTTTTGGATTGAGTAGAGTAGTTGTCTGTGTGCTGTTGGGGAGATTCACCCTTTCTGTAAGTCCTGGTGACTCGGGATGTTCAGATACCAGTGCCGAGCATTTTCATGAGAACTACCAGGGTTGCAGTGGTTTCAGCTGTGACAGCGCCCTGGCGCTCCCCCACTGTCCTGTAATCATTAGTCTCCATTGTTTTAGAAAAACTGTTACATGACAACAAACAAAAATGTTTCAGTACTTGTATCTTTGAGTACTTGGACAAGTACTTGTACTTGGTCTTGAAAAAATTATATTGGTGCAACCCTAATATATATATATAACAAATCATACATTAAAACAGGGATGCACAAATTCCAGGAGCCCATATGCTCCTTAAATATGACAGCTGCCTCCTTACTTTTGAGTTTTTCTCTGGCCTAGTCTTGGAGCTGGAAAAGTACTTGTACCATGTATGGTACTTGGTGTCTGAACATCCCAGGAGGGGGAGATTTACCTTTACTTCCTATCCAGGAGACCCAACGGGAAATAAGAGGAAACCTCTCCAAAGAAAATCCCATCCTAGAGTGTTGTCACTAGTACAGGTATTCCCATTGGAGTATTTCCTGCAATTCCCATCCCAAAGAATATTGTGGATTTCGCTTGACTTTCTGTGCCAGTGACATTGGTCCCTAATACCCTTTTTGTTAGTTCTGGTGACCAATTTCGCTGGCACAGAAAGTCAAGAGAAATCCACAATGTTACGGTTCCTTGGGATAGGAGATGCAGGAAATACTCCAATAGGAAAACCTGTACTAGCGACAATTATCTAGGAATGGATTTTCTTTGGAAAGATTTCCTCTTACTTCCCATTGGGTCTTTGGGATAGGAAGTGAAGGTAAATCTCCCCCTCCTAGATTGTTGTCACTTGTCACAATTTCAGCAAAGCCACAACTCTCAATTTTGCTAATTCCTAGTGGGTAGCAAGAATGGGTATCCATTTGGCTTATTGCCTTCTAAGAACTTACACCAAAAACACACGCTTACCATTAATGTGCCTTGTTGCAAAGCAGGAGAAACCCAAAATCAGATTGCAATATTTTACTAAAATAGTGGTCTTAGTTTGCATATATTTGCAAATATAGAAAGCCACGTGCCAGGTCATGGTATTTATTTCTGTATGGCGTGGTCCCAACCCTAATCTACAGTGTAAGAGCATCAACATTGGGGATATTGATAGCAATTCATAAACTAGGAGTAAACATTGCTGGAGTTTAACCCATCAATAATTATAGTGGACCTGACTTAAAAAGTGAAGATTTTCTATGTTATAGAGAACATTTAGAAAGGTAATTGTGCCCAAGCCATACCCTGAAAGATCTTGTTCTGTCTGGAGTGAGATTTGGAGTAGTGACGTCACTACTGTGCTGCTTACTGTGCTCCTTGCTGGAGGCTCTAACATTAGGAAGCAAAGCCCTGCCTCTACCAAGATGACTACCTCCATAAAGAGATACAGTACTGAAAAAGGCATGGTGAATCAGTAATGGGTATAGTTTAGCTGCAGGGAGAACACAGAAAATACTGGTGACTAGTCTTTCGTCCTCTGACTGACATTTTTTGGGCACAGCTTCCACAGTTCAGTTGTTGTTTAAGGCTAGGTTCACACCAGATGCAGTGTGTTCCGGCCCGATTCTGGCCGCAATGCACTGCATCGCATTGCGGCCGGCTCACTTTTTTTGTCCGGTCCGGTGCGATCAAAATAGTGTTTGCAGCATTTTGATCGCACCACACCGGACCGCAGGCACAATGTGCCTTGCGATCCTGTGCGGGCCATCGCATTGCGGTCGGAGGGCGTGGCTACGGTGCCATTCACTTCAATGGCACCCTCCTGCCCCCCAAAAAGTGAGCCAGCCGCAAAGTGATGCAGTGCGTTCCGGCCAGAATCGGGCCGGAACGCACTGCATCTGGTGTGAACCTGGCCTAAATGTGACATTCAAATACTATGCTTGCTCAAAACAACTGTAGACCTTATGTGTATGTGCCCAGTAAAACAAACAGACAAAACAATTAAGGTGGGGAATTAATCAAAACTGGAGCAAACAGAATCTGGAGCAGTTGTTCATGGCAACCAATCAGCATCTCTCTTCAGTTTGCTCAGGTAAGATTTGAAAATGAGAGAGAGAAGCTGATTGGTTGAAGTGTAAATCTGCTCCAGATTTTGTCTGCTCCAGTTTTCATAAATTCCCACCTGAGTGTTGTGGAGTGTAGATTGCAGTCACCAGATGACACAGGATATTATGGGATCACTGGATGACACAAGATGCTCTGGGGTCACTGAATGACACAGGATGCTCTAGGATCACTGGGTGACACAGGATGTTCTGGGGTCACTGGGTGACACAGGGTGTACAGGACTCACTGGAGACATAGGGATCCCTATAGATATTCAGGCTGCGGCAGATACAAGGCTCGCCAGACCCCCATACCGGCTGCTGTTAACACACCTGTTGTTGGAGACACTGGGGTCACTGGAGACACTGAGGTCACTGGAGGCACTGCGTTACTGTAGACACAGAGGTCACTGAAGTTCCAGAAGTGCTGGGGTCACTGGGGACACTAGGGTGAAAGGAGTGCACAAGGGTTACAGAGTCATCAGAGCCAAAGGAGTGCAACGGTCACTGCAGACACTGGGGTGCACAGGGGTAACAAAGTCTCTGAAGGCACATGAGTACCAAGGCTGCTGAAATGGTGAGCATTGCATCACCTATCCGTTTCAAACAGTGGCAGAACACCGGTTGGCTGTGGTACCAGCACTCCAGGCAGAACACTGAAATTCTGGTGGCCACGCACGGAAGAGAGAACCTGGCACTGGATCAGGAACGAGGTGAGTGTGATGCATTTTAATGTAGATAAATGCAAAAATATGACCCTAGGTCATGGTTAAGGTATCCATAGACATGGGAGAACAGTCGCCTAATCCAGCAATTATCAGACAGATTACTTGAGATCTCTAGGTTGTAGATTTTCCCTTTAGCCTACTGAATGACCACTTTCAATTCCTACTCAAAGGCTGGGGTCAACTTCCCCTACCAATTCCAGTCCCCTCCCCATGCAAATAATTTACTTGTACACTTAGCCTTACTTAAATTACAAATCAATACAATGATCTTCGATTTGTGTGCCCTGAGGGGGGTCAGATTGTGCCTGCGTGATCTGCCAAGCTCTGAAGTCCATGACAAGGTTAACACCATGCTTATGGACTAGTTTGGGAATTATAGAGTTGATAAACTAGCTCTATTCCCAAAAATAATTCTTCAAAGAATTGTAATTAATATATCTATTGCCAGGAATAATTAACAATGTAATAACCACCTACAGCGCTCACCCAAAGGTTTAATAGTCCAAAACATACAATTTGTATCCTTGTAAGTGACTATAACATTTAATTAACTAACCCAAACAGTCTAGACGTTTTCAATTGCAAATCATTTGTCAATTGCTACATATATAACAAACCAAAAGTCACAGAAGCCACTGCTTACAGTATCTCACGGGTTCAACTCCCCATCACTCTGAAAGCTCAATATTACAGTCTTACTTTGCATCATATTTAATCCATGTATCGATTCCTGTTCATGTTCTTGCTCCTTCTGCAATAGGTAATCACACTCCTTTCTTCAAATCACTCACCCGTTAACTTGCCAATGGATCCACTCCAGATGATATCACAATGACAGATGAACCCTGGATCAGTCCTTAGACCAGGGGTAGCCAAACTCCGGCCCTCCAGCTGTGGTGAAACTACAAATCCCATGATGCATCTCTCTCCGGGAGTCATGTCTGTGGCTGTGAGAATCTTGCAATGCCTCATGGGATTTGTAGTTCCACCACAGCTGGAGGGCCGGAGTTTGGTTACCCCTGCCTTAGACAAATGCTGTGCTGGACTGTTTCGATTAATTGATTCACTTTTGTATTGACTGTCAAGAATTCAAGAGCAAGAAGGACAAATTGTGTGTTTAGGAATATTAATGTCCCATTTACCTATGGAAATGTGGCCGATCACATGAGTCTCACAAATTCCATCGTGAGACTCAAGCGATCATCTGTGGTTGGGAGGTGCTATACAATACCATGACAGCTTCCACGACCCACAGCCGTTCACAGCCTTCCGCATGAGACTCATTCAATCGGCCCCATTCGCAAGTGTATATGGGTGAGTGCTGCAGGTGGTTGTCACATTATTAATTACTTGGCATAAGTTGAATGTTGGGAGAACAGTGTTACAATCAAACAATACTCAGTAGGACTTGTGTTCTGCAGATTCTTTTTTCTGTATAGTTATTATCTGGAAACCTGTAGATATGCAGAAGATATATGTAAGATGTCATTGCTAACTAGATTGTTAAAGTGACCTTGTCATGTCTTAAAAAAATACCATATGGAAAAGAAAACTTTTAATATAACCTGTCACACTGCCCATGTACTCAGTGGTTCCTTCTGCTGACCCCCACATCACTACTGTGATCTGTAGTGATGTAGGAACTGGAGGGAGGAACCACAGCATGGTAAGTATCAGAGGTGTCGGATGCTGAAGAGAGTATAAAGCATTATTTTTACACATTCTTCAAGGCAAGTTAAGTTTTTTCTTTTTTTTATGAATGACTACATGAAATTATTATTATTATTATTATTACTAGTAAAAATTAACAGCGAATTGGCAAATCATACCCCAATACCAGCATATGTAATTTGAAGTAGAACTCTACATAAAAAATACATCACAGAGCACAGACTTCTTGAGTGAATTGGTGAATTGGTCCAAAGGACTCCTTTACTGATTCACTAAAGCTGGCCATACACCTTACAATTATCTGCAGATTTTCTGTGGTCAGATGGAAAACGTGCAACAGATTCTTCCATCTACACTTAACTGTGTGGATGGAGTAATCTCCACCTGGGCCAATCTGTTGCACTTTTTCCATCTGACCACAGACAATCTGCAGATAATTGTAAGGTGTATGCGGCACTACACAGACCACCAATGCAGGGATGGACTGGGCCGGGAGGCAGGGTGGCAATTGCCCCCCGATCCTCTCTGATGCCACCACGAAGGGCCCCTTGACCCCCGCTGCCACCTGCACTCGGCCGCATCCGACGCGGCTCTGTGATCGGTGCGGCCGCTGCTCGTCAAGGAGGTGCTCGGGAGGTCCCAGCAGGGGGAACTCTAACATGCCGCATCTACCTAGTACAGCCAGCCCGGATCGCCTCGGTAAGCTGCATACGGCGTGTGCTGGTTACTACTTAAACCGGCAGCTGTGTGCAGCTTCTAAGAAGATACACTAGTAGCATAGCGGGAGCGATGCAAAATGCGCAGCCGGCTTCCTTGCTATGCTAATATCATGCTATGCTAAGATGATTGAAAAAGTTGTCAACATTCTCAATCATCGATGAATCAGCTTTCGATTAGTTGTCCCTGTTCAAGGCTTCACACACGCCGCGTGCTGCATCTCCTTAATGTATTGCTGGGATTTGTTGTACTCCTCTATAGCTGGTGGTATTCTGCATTGCGCTGTATAGGGGACTACAAATCCCAGCAATAATACATTATACAGCGCAATGCGGAATTCCACCAGCTATAGAGTACAACAAATCCCAGCAATCGTACATTACACAGCGCAATTCCACCAGCTATAATGTACTATTGCTGGGACTTGTAGTCCTCTATAGCTGATGGTATTCTGCATTGTGCTGTAGAATGCAGAATACCACCAGCTGTAGAGGACTACAAATCCCAGCAATACATTATACAGCACAATGCAGAATACCACCAGCTATAGAGGACTACAAGTCCCAGCAATAGTGCAATAGTACATTATAGCTGGTGGAATTCCGCATTGCACCGTATAATGTATTGCTGGGATTTGTAGTCCTCTATAGCCGGTGCCATTCTGCATTCATTGCTGTATAATTTTACACTTTCCATTTCACTATATTGCACACCACGCTTTTTTTTTCTTCTTATTTCCACTGCTCCAAGCTTGCTCCCGTGATGGACTACAATCTCAATACAAACTAGTTAGTGGCAGAACTACCAGGGTCTCAGCAGTCATGCACACACACAGCCCTGACGTGGCATCCCTCCACTACCAGTGTGCTTTACATTTCCTAAACCGATAAATACATTCACACTACTGTTACATGAGTCCATTCACTCCACTCTGTATAAATAAACTGGGGTTGCACAGATACCAAGTACAGTACTCGGTACAAGTACGAGTACATGTATAGATACTTTTGAGCTCCAAGACTACACTAGAGAAAAATAAAAAAATTAGGAGGCCGCTGTCATGTGTAAGGAGCACACGGAGCTCCTGGGATTTGTACATCTCTGTTTTATGTATGATTTTGTTTTTATAAATATAAATAAAGGGATGCACAGATACGAGTTTTGCGAGTACGAGTACTGGTACTTGCTGAGTACTTACAAGTACGAGTACTGATACATTTTTGTTTATTGTCATGTGACAGTTTTTCTAATACAATACAGACTAATGATTTCAGGACAGTGGTGGAGTGCCAGAGCCAGGTCCCAACCCTGGTAGTTCTTCTGAAAATGCCAAGTATCGGCACTGGTACTCGAAAAGTATCTGTGCATCCCTAAAATAAACCTATTGAAGAACATTCAACCAGAAGACAAATTACATTATGAATATAAATTTTTGCCCCATTCCCACATCAGCTGGTTAATTCACACAGAACGTTTGTACCTACATTTTCACTGGGCAAATAAGAAATACAAATTGTTTAATAAATAGATCCCTAAATGATGTATTAATTAATTAATGAATACAGAGGTGCAATAATTTGTATCTTTTCTATCTGACAGGAGTTCAGCTTTAATTGAGAAGCTGCTATCTAGGTAGTGGCTGCTGCTCATGCTATCAATGTTGCTATACTATTATGTCTTTGTCTCTTCTCTAAATGCCATGATGTTTCATTTTGTTCTACTGCTTTATTGGTAATGGAAAATAAGTGGAACATCAAACAATGAGTGAGATCCACTTGTAATGATCACTGCAGGTGGGTGGGCCTGGTAATGATCACTACAGGTGGGTGGGCCTGGGAACCCAGGTGCAAAGATCTCATTGTAGGAGTGTAAAGGTGCCCATACACTGCACGATTCTCGTACGAGAATTGCGGGAAATCCCGCGATCGTACAAGAATCGTGCAGTGTGAATGAAGACGTGCGGCCGTTTCTACTGTACGGTCGCACGTCTGTTGTCTAAGGAGCATGCTAGAAAACAAGCCGAAAATCTTACGATTTTCGGCTGGTTTGAATGATGCTCGGAAGACAAATGCCGAACAGGCCGGTGTGCGCACGCGCACACTGCCCATTCAGCATTGCGGTCATCGCAAGCCCGCGCCTCAGGGGGCCGGTACGATCTGCCTTTCCAAGATGGGCAGATCGTACATTTTTAAAATTACTTTACAACCATCGCAAGACTAAGGTCTTGCGATGGTTGTAAAGTGTATGGCCACCGTTAAGGTGCCTATACACTGTACGATTATCGTACGATAATCGCGATAATCGCAAAGTGTATGGAAGGCGTGCGGACGTTTCTACTCTACGATAGCACGTCTTCCGTCAAACAAGCAGGCTGGAAAACCCGCCGAGAATCGTACGAATCTCGGCGGGCTAGCGGCGTGCTTGTTCGACAACTGCCGAACGGGCCGGTGTGCGCACGCGCACACTGCCCATTCAGCATTGCAGTCATCGGAAGCCCGCCCCTCAGCGGGGTGGCCTTGCGATGATCGCGAGTACAATCTGCCTGTCCAAGATGGGCAGATCGTATGTTTTTTAAATTACTTTACAACCATCGCGATACAGAAGAAGAAATCAGATCCACTAAAGTCACCTTGCAGTCTCACCAATACAGAAAGCAGGATGAAAAAAAAATCAATGCTTCTTACTGCCACCACCAGATTTATACCGGCTTTGGAAGTCTTTCTATAAAATTCCACATTGGAACATTTGTGGATCACGAGGTGCAAAGGGGTCGATGAGGACAGATAGGACAAATAGAACAGATCTGTGGCCAGGTGCATTGCTTTACCCAATCAGGGCTTCACAAGGCACCGTGCGGTGCAAGGGGTACCTTTTAGGGGTACTTGGCGGCCGAATAGCCCGCCAAACGTCCTGATCAGTGGCGGAACTACCGCCGGTGCAGCCGATGCGACCGCACTGGGGCCTGAGCCTACAGGGTACTGAGCCTCCGGATACTGTGGAGGGAAGCCGAGAATAAAAAAAAGCCTGCAGGCACTTCAGGGGGCAGCCCTGGGCCTCGGCCGTGAGGACCCAGCAAACAGCCGCCTGAGTGCACGGGCGCGTTGTCTGAGATGGACACACACACACTGGGGTGGTTTTCTGCAGCCTCCCCCACCAGAAAACAGCCAGAAGAAGTAAAGGTAAGTTATTAAATAAAATTATTATTTTTTGTAGCCCAATTGATGGCATTGCTGTATAAAGTACAGCTGGTATTTGTAGTTCCATATACCAGGTCCCATTCTGCACTGCATTTTTTTGTGGTTGCTACAGGGGATATGGGTTGTTTTTTTTTTTTTGGGGTCTTGCACCAGGGACCTTTGTTCCCTAGGTCCGCCACTGGTCCTGATAGTTTGTGTGTTTGCCGAACACACGAACAAGCTATGTTCAAGTCGAACTGTTGGTCGACTCGAACATCAAGCCCATCACTATTTACTGTACAAAAAACCCAGGGACCATGGGGAACAAAAGGAGCCACCCTCCAGAAGGAAGGACAGTGTCAGCACCAATTCAGAGATGATTTGAGGATCTGCAGCCAAGTGATACACAAATAAGATACATTTATGTTAATAGTTAAGGTACTTAAATGCATTTTTAAGCTTCAACTCCTGAGTTTAGTGTCACTTTAGTTATAGCCATGGTAGGGGTTCTAATCCTTCCCTACACCATTCAAAGCAAACAAAAACAAAGTTTGGCTTTAAATAAAGGGCTCAAAATCTCTTTGTTTTTAAAGGTGCGCTTACCAACTGCTTAACTATTGTTATATGTGTAATTCTAGATTGTTAATAAAATACTGTTATCATTATTATTGGTTTACAAAACACTAACACCTCCTACACAGCTGTGAATACTGAACATTACCTGCAGGGTACTGAGTGATTTAATAGACATATTTCCCTCTTAGTGGTATGGTAATAAGAAATATACATTCTCATTGAGATCGGAGAGGAGCTCTATATAAACACAGCATGGTTCTCATTATTGTTCTGAGTTATTTTTGTTATCATGTATCTATAGGGGGCTCTTTAATCTTTACTGAGATTAGCAAAAAGAATGAAGTATAAATATTATCTTTTATCACATACCGCTTTTACATGAGCTGTGAGTCTAATGTAAACAGGGAAAAAAAGAAGAAAAATCTCACCAAAGTGAACAGCATGTTATTATGTTGTTAATTTTAGATTACAGTATTTAAAGGTGTAGTCCCCCTAAAACTCCTTTCAAGCCCAAATTCAGCAAAAACTTTTTATTTCATTTTTTATAGATTTAATGCTGTTTGCAGTTTGTGTCCCTGTTTGTGAGGTTTTTCCTCACTTCCTAACACAAAGAAGTGAACAAGTGCCCCTTTGTTAATGTTAACGATCGGTGGAGAAGACCTTATATTTGTGGTCAGTGAAGAAGACAGCCTTACCTGTTTACATTGGTAGTTAGTGAAATGCCATCTTCCATTGGTGATGAGTGGAGAAGACCTCTTTTCATTAGTGGTCAATGGAGAAGAACCTCTTACATTAGTGGTCAGTCAAGAAGCCCCCTTTACATTAGTGGTCAGTGGAGAAGCCCCATTTTACATTGGTTATCAGAGAAGAACACCACCTTACCTTAGTGATCAGCAGGGCCGCCTTCAGGGGGGTACGACCGATATTGATGTAAGGGGCCCGGCTAGCCTCAGCGGCCTGAGCAGCTTACATGTGTATCAGCCGTACAAGTGACAGGCCAGGATGTGGCCGGGCCCCCCGCAGCACCGGAGGAGGACGGGGCCTGCACGCTCCAGACTCTTACCTGAGTGCAGTGCGTTCCGGTGCGGTCAAAATGCTGCAAACACTATTTTGACCGCATCGGGCCGCAGGCACAATGTGCCCGGCGATCCCGTGCGGGCGATCGCATTGTGGCCGGAGGGCGTGGCTATGGCGCCATCCACTTCAATGGCCCGCCACTCCCCCTCCTACAGGGGCAAAAATTGAGCCGTCCGCAATGTGATGCAGTGCGTTCCGGCCAGAATCGGGCCGGGACGCACTGCAAGTGGTGTGGACGACCCCTTAGAGCCAAAAGAAGAAGCTGGTGAAGCAGATCTCTGCTTCATCAGCTTCTTTGGGGTCCCTAGGTGACATTGAGGGTATGAAAAACCCCTGATGTCTTCATGAAGAGGACCTATCACATTATATGTGCTATTACATAAGGGGCTTTTTAGCCCGCTATGTGATGGCAATAAAGCTGAGTGTAAAAAAAAAAAAAAATTAAAATTAAAGTAACATAAAAAAAATTTAAAAAAAGTTTCCCCTTTGCGCACGTGCACGCACATACAACACAAACACACGTCGGATGCGCCCACATGCAAAAACAAAAATGACGCCACACATGTTATGTATCGTCTCAGCCCATCAATCACTGATAGCACTAAACTGATGAGCCGTAAAATTTGGGTTATTGTAGTTTTTGGCGGTTTCATGGATGCTTGGCATGTTTAGTATCTATTTGCCCGGCGTGACCCCGTCTTTTATATTGTAACAAAAAATTAGCCATTATATTCTGATTCTGTGCACTAAATTTCATTTAAGTGTATTTTATCCTAAAAATACTGGTTTGATAAACATTTGCGTGAATACCGTGCGACATAAAAAATTGCAACTAGCATCTTTTTACTCTACAGGGCCTCTGCTTTCAGAAAATATCTCATTGTTTGGGGGTCTGAAGCTGTTTTCTACCCAAAGATTCAGATTTTTTCATCATGTGTGTGCAAATGTAAGAAATTACTCCGGGCAGCAAGTGGTTAATGAGTGTATAAATATTTGAATGTGTGTGTTTCCTTATTTTGTCTGAGGCGGTGATGATGATGCTGAACATTTTTTAAACCCGAGTGCCCGAACTGCAACGCAATACTAAAGTTATTTAGAGTTTGCACTTTGAGATAAATACATTAATTTTGCGTCGCAGTTTGGGCACTCGGGTTCAAAAACATTCGCCATCACTATCCTAGTCTGACAGTGACGCAGACGAGTGGCCAGAGGTAGTGGGGGATCACGTCATTTCCGGCCAGTCCAGCGGCAGAGGAGGCCAGGCAGCTCGGGGGGCGGGTGGGGCCCTGGCCTAAAGCCGTGTAAGGGGCCCCGAAGTTTCTGAAGGCTGCCCTGGTGATCAGTAAATAAGTGCCTACATACTTTGGCTATCAGTGAAGAAGTGCTTCCTTACATTGGTGGTCACTGGAAACGTATCGCCGTCTATAGCTGTTTTGTTGAGAGGTCTTGACACAGGTGGTCTCCCTGTGTGTTCCCAAGGGTGTTTTGCCCTCAATACAGAGTGAACCACTTGGTGTTCCTGTTGTTGCCACCATTTGTGATACCTGAACCATGAAAATGAGGCTACCTGGGCTGCTGAAAAGAAATGTTTTAGTAAACAAAAGTTATTATTGTTTAAGGAACAACAGTTATTTGGATTCAATTCACTCCTTTGGCACCATGAGGATGACCTCTCTGATGTAATGTGAGCAGTAGAAGGGGATGGGGTTGATGATGGCTGAAGAGAGACTGAGGGTGCAAAAATGGTCAAAGTCTTGGAAGAAGCAATGAGACAAAGAATGGTTGGTGTAGAAGTTGACCTAATCTGGTGACTTTCTTAAATGGGAAATGCTAGTTTCCCCTCACATGAGTTAGGAGAGATTTGTGGTTACTTGCTGCCTGCAGCTTGGGAGGCACTACTGGAGCACTGATAAGCCTAAGACTTATTGAGTTCCTGACTATTGTTGCAGGAGGAAGCATGTTTAGAGAGTGTCCTGTCTGCCACATGACCTGGGAATGTGTGGGACCCATTTGCCACTGCTCATATATCGTGCGTGCTATTGAAGAACATTGGTGTAATGAGAAAGCTTTAGTAAGCCTTCTCCATTTTCCTGTGTAGTAGCTGCCCTTTGAATCCTTAAGCCTGCATACTCATTTTACATACAGTACCCATAGTGTTTCTAGAGTATAAGATTCTTGTGAGAGATTACTGTAAGTGTTTGATTTACTTCTATGAAGAGTCTCATTAGACATCACCAGATATGAATTTCTCAATTTTTGGCATGCAATAAAGTTGTCAACCATAAGGGATAAGCAATTGGCTACAACAAATTTGCTGCATATTTGGGTTGATCACTGCAGATTGCTGATTCCCTTTACTAGGAGAACCAGTTAGCTCAGTATACTAAAAATGGGGCTGTTTGGACACCTCAACAATTAGATCTTGTACTGCAGAGTGAGCAGCAGGAGATCTATACAGAACGTAGAATGTGTGTGTAATCTGATGAAAATCCTGTTTTACATACAAGCAGAAGATGCAGTAAAATAGGGGATTCCCTGCCCTTTGTGAAGTCATATCCCTAAGAAGGAATTAGTCAATGTATTTATTGTAGAATAGCACCTCGTGAAGAAGAATACTTCCTTATTAAAGGAGAACTATGGGGTTAAGGCTTTTCCCCATAGTTCTCCTTAGGGTAATGGGAGGACACAAACTAGCGTCCTCACGTCACCCTAAGCTCAGTATACCGCGAGCTACTGCTCGCGGTATACTGAGACGCCGCAGCTGAAGCGGATCCCGACAATTATGTCTGGATCCGCCCAGCTGCGTGAGTGACAGCTGGCTCTGCCTATCTAGAGGCAGAGCCAGCTGTACCCGCCCCCTCCCCTGGCGGATCGGTGCGGGGAGGGGGAATCCAGCCCCTCCCCTGTCACGGCAGAGAGCCGTGACAGGATCGGGAGGTGAGCGAACACCGGTATGTGTTCGCTCACTTCACAATCTACTAAGCCGACCTGTGACAGTCTCATTGTCACAGGTCGGCTAGAACTATGAGGTGAGTGAAAAGCACTCACATCATAGTTCTCGTTTAAAGTTATGATAGCAATAGAAGTCAGGAAATCCCATCCCATAATCCTCTGAGCCCGAGAAGGAGAAGAGAAAACAGAAGCGAGCGAGTGCCGCGGCGGTAGTGTTCCATCCAGAGCCGGAGCTAGCTCTCTGCGCTCACTCTCTTTCGTCCCGGCAGCTTCAGCTCCACTTAGAGAGGCGGCTCTGATTACACCCGTTATCGCTCTCTCTCTCTCCTTCTGGCCGCTCTGAAGCTGCAGCGGCCGGGAGCAGAGAGAGGGAACGCTGACAGGTGTGATCGTAGCCGCCTCTCTGAGTGCCCGCTTCCTGGAGCTGGAGGGGTCGGGAGAAGAGGTGATCGTTCAGCGGTGTGTTGACCCCTGTACTGCGCGTCACATTGCTGGCCTCTGCACTGCACATTGTTACTGATCTTTATACTCTGCGTCACACCGCTGACCTGGCGGAGTTAAGTCCGGGGCAGGGTAGGGGTTAGGTGGGGCAACTGGTGGCGAGTAACTTTTCAGGCCTGGCTAGTAGCTTAGGACTTGAAATTTTGAGCCCTGCTCTATACCCTTTGCTTGTTGATCAAAGAAGGATCCCCACTTGTTCATCACTGAAGGTCATCAGTTAGGGGGAGAGGTCCTAGGCAATATGCTCCCAAATTCCCATTTCAGCTAAAATAACGTTATAGTCTGTGTATGTTGAGTTATTTTAAATCCTCCATCACCACATTACAGACATATTGCCCCAACTGTACAGAAGGAGATGATAATGAAGGATACCTTATCACCTTCATTTTTTTTCTGCTCCTGTTGTAATTTGGGGTGGCCCTCAGTGGGTGAATGTAGAAATGAATACCAAAGCAAGTTTGCATGTGTACTATGAAGAAATTGAGGATCCCTATCAGAATTGGGGGATAAAAGGAATGAGGGGGCCAAGTCATATAGCCTCAAACAAGCCCAAAATCTTCCACAAGAATCCTAATCCTTTACCTTGATACCGTAGATGGAAGGGATGGCCTTGTCTTTTATATAATGTAAGTAAATGAGTTATGAATGTGAAGCTCCATTTTGTGATGAGAAATACAGATAAGTTGACCTTCTAGCTTCAATGAGTTATTGTGTATGTCAAAAAGTTAATAAAGCTCATTTAAAAGCTATTAAACTACTTCACAATGGACCAAATGGTTTGCAGAACACAGAAAATAATGCATGACCTTAAGTTTGAGTATTGTACTGTTATGCGTTGTCATGTCATTTGTGAAAGAGAAAAAGTGTCATTGTATAGATGAAGACTAACATCATCTTAAGCTTTTAGATCTTCAGCTACTTAAAAATGGGAAACAATGTAAATTGTTAGGAAGGAGTCATTAAAAAAATAAATGAAATACATACAGTAGTGTGAACTACTGTAGAATCTCGTATACTATAAAACAGTCTGTAAAGCCCTTGCTGATGCTCAGAAATTCAAAAAGGACAATCAGGTAACAAGAAGTAGCAATGGGTAAAGGGCACAGGTTTTAGCCCCTATGTAGTGGCATTAGACCCCCCTAATAAGGATGCATGAATCCTTAATGATTTAATCCAGTGGTTCTCAACCTGTGTAACCTGAGGACCCACATTTCTCCTTGGTCACTAAGTCTCGACCCAAGTTGCACCACACTGGAACAAATGGTATTTGCAGTACCGTGTTTGAACTGTAAGCGGGAGGTGCATTTGGGGTGCCATTCAAATGAATGGCAATGCAACGCACCTCCCACACCAGAACGCGTGGTAGGGCGATTACGTGGTACAGTACGTTAATTGCACGGGATTGTGCTATTAAAGTAACAATACACAAATAATGATCAAATACACAAAAACAGTAAACAAAATGCAAATACTGTAATAATAATAAATTAATAATATATATATCTAAACAAACTCACACCCTCTGAAAAATGAAAAAGAACATTTTTTGCCAAGAAACTTTTGCTGGATGAATTTTGCCTAAATTTGTCTGATGGTGAGATCGGAAATGTTGCTGCAAAATCAAATCTAACATCAATCAAATAGAACATCAATTGCGGAAAACACATTACTGACAAATGTATATACAATCAAATTATATATTTTTTTAAAATCTTAGCTTAAAGTGACATTAAACCCTCTGATTTTTTAACATAAACCAATACTGTAAGGTGTGCCTTACTGTAATCCATGTATCTCTTCTCATGCTGGGGGAGAACTTCCCTTTGCAGCTGAGTGCCTCTTCCTGTAGTGCTGGCTCAGGTTGTGAACCTGCACACAGACACCATGTATCCATTTCAGAGACAAGGCAGTCTGCTGCAAAACAGAAGTTCTGCCCAGCATGAGAAGAGATACGGATTTAAAAGGGGCAGCAAAGAGAAGGGAAACAACCATGGATTACAGTAAGGCGCACATTACACTATTGTTTTATGTTAAAAAATCTGAGGGTTTAATGTCACTTTAAGTTTTTCAGTTTTCATCACCAATATATTCTGCATTATTGTACAACCGGAACAGTATATTGTGACACTATAGGACCTGCCATAGTGGAGCGTGTAATTGGATTTATAACTGGACCATAACAAAATGCTATGTGTGATTTTATTTTATTTACAATAAATCGTACTGTTTAACGTCATTTTATTGTCAGTTGTTATCATTGGATTAATGTCACATTATTTCATTGGTATCTCCCTAATTAGATAAAAACACAGTGCTTGACTTCTACATGCCACCAAGGTAATACAGCCCTAATCTGGGGAAACATCTGTTCCTATAATAATAATAATATTATGTACAATCATTTCTGCTCATTACATTGCAGTTAAAAATAAACCCCAGCAAAAACACAAAACACTTTCTATAGCTGACAATTTTTTTTTAATTCTCTGAAGCTGAAATGGTAGCTATTTGGGATAAGCAAATTTGACATTTGTATTTTTCTTAAAAATTAGGACATTTTGGCTAAAATTTTAAGATTTCAGATAAATTTTGTCATATTGGTGAAATGCATTGGACTCTGTGGGGAAGGCAACATTAAGATGACCTTTGAGGGTTTTAAAGGGTGCAATGGGCTTTGTTATTATTATTATTATATAGGATTTATATAGCGACAACAGTTTGCACAGCGATTTACAGTATAAGGAAGACATTACTGTTACAATACAAATCAAGACAAGATGGTAGGGAGGGCCCTGCCTGTGAGAGCTTACAATCTAAAAGGCTTTACAGCAGAACTAAAGTAGCCTTTTTTTTTATGCAAACACCCTGAAGCTACAAGTTAAAATTTGTGCATGCATGCATATGTAGTGATGTGATAATTACTTTGCCTGTTTATTTACTAAGGGGTCTATTCACAAAGCTGCCGAAGGATCTGGCCGTAGCTTCGGCCGATCCTTCGGCTAGCTTCGGCACCAGGACCCCTTCGTAGCAGAACAGCCGAGCCAAATGCCGCTCGGCGGCATTCGGCTATTCTCTCACTGCTGTTCGGGATCTTTCAGAATAGCCCGAACAGCAGTGTGAAGCCTGCCGGAGGTTCGGCTCAGCCGATCCAGATGTTGGATCGGCTGAGTCGAACTCCTTCTGCACTTCGGGTCAGCCGAACATGCTGAGCATGTTCGGCTGATCCGAAGCCACACGAAGCAAGCCGATGTACGGCTGATTTCAGCCGATATACGGCTGAAATCAGCCGTACCAGCCTGAAGTGAATAGCCGAACGGTGTTCGGCTTACTTCACTTCTGATCGGTCATTCACTCGGCTGCCCTCGGCAGCTTTGTGAATAGACCCCTAAGTGTATCTACTGACCAGTGATGAAGTATGTTTGTTTTGACCTTTTCAATTACGGCTGCTGTACCCTTTGCACTTTGTGATGAGCCCATCAAGTGTAACCTGCCTTCAGCAAGTCATTATTGGGTAAGCCCTTTAGAAGAACACATGGACAGAGAGAATGGAGGAAAGTTGGTCTATATTCACAGTGCACAGACTGTAAGTTAATGCAGCACCCCCTTACTAAGACATGCTATGAGAACTGCACAATGTATTAGAGTGACACTAAACTCAGGAGTTACTTTTTAAAAATGAATTCCAGTACCTTAACTATTAACGGCAAAGGGGGGAATTTATCAAAACTGGAGCAGACAAAATCTGGAGCAGCTGTGCATGGCAACCAATCAGCTTCTCTCTTCAGTTTGCTCAGTTAAGATTTGAAAATGAAAGAGAGAAGCTGATTGTTTGAGATGCATGGCTGCTCCAGATTTTGTCTGCTCCTGTTTTGATAAATTCCCTTCAATGTATCTTATTTGTGTATCGCTCAGCTGTAGATCCCCAAATCATCTCTGAATTGGTGCTGACACTGTCATTCCTTCTGGAGGGTGGCTACTTTTGTTCCCCATGGTCCCTGTGTGTGTTGTAAAGTAGTCACCGCTCCAAGCTAGCTCCTGTGATAGACTATAGCTTCAATACAAATTAGTAAACTAAATGTGAGATTGTAGTCCATGGGGAAAAAAAGTATCCCCCCTCCAGAAGGAAGGACAGTGTCAGCACCGATTCAGGGATGATTTGAGGATCTACAGTCGAGTGATACACAAATAAGATACATTTTTGTTAATAATTAGGGAAATTGAATGCATTTTTAAGAATTAACTTCTGTCTAACTTCCACTTTAAGTGTCACTTTAAGGATCTATTCACACCATAGTGTTGCAGTGATACCATGTGTTTAATGGACACTGTAACTCGGCACATTTGAATGACACACCAACGCACCTCCCAGCAGCAGTGCATTGCAGAGCATGCACTATTTTTTGGTATTGCAGTACCGTGCAGTGCACTGCAGCACATAGCCACCAGGAGGTGTATTGGGGTTGCGTTGAAATGACAATGCAATGCACCTAGCATATTGTAACACACACTAGTTGCGATGTGCGATAGCATGTGTTAAAAGCATGGTATTGTTTAGACATGTGCACTGCCAAAAAATTTGTTTAGTTTCGTTTCGTTTTAAATTCGGATTTGTGTTATTTCGTTTTTCAGGATTCGGGTGTGAAAGTCAATTCGGATTCGGAATTCGGATTCGGACGAAATTCGGTAGCGTTAGTACGAACGTTCGTTTCGTTTTCTGTTCTTATTCGTTTCTTATTCGTTTCGTTCGTTTGCAGAAAAAGTGACATTTGAGGGGGAAAAAATATTTTTCTCCTTCTCTAATGTCACTTTGCTCCAACGAACGAAACGAATAAGAAACGAATAAGAACAGAAAACGAACGTTCGTACGAACGCTACCGAATTTCGGAAATGGAAATTCGGATTCGTTTGCATTCGTTATGTCTGTAATTCGGAATTCGGATACATCCGAATGTCCGAATTTCCGAAAATTCGTCCGAATTTCAATTCGTAACGAAACGAATCGCACATGTCTAGTATTGTTTGATTAATGCAATGCTCTGGTGCTCACGGGCCCTAACATATACTTTAAGTGGATGCCATTGTTATAACATTATTTTCTTGAGAACTCTTGTTAAATTTTATTCAAATATTGCAGATTGATACAATTCATTACTAACGTCATACACACTGAGGACAATTCCCTTCAAGCTCTTTGTTAATCTGTAATTACCTAAAAAGAAAGTAATAGATCAGAAAGTCGTGTAGCAGTCAATTTCACTCTCAGACTTCCACTAATCATTTCTTCACCTCAAATCTGAAAGTTGTGTGATGAGCAGGAAGGTGACATATCCGCAGGCAAATTATGTGCTCCATAAGTGAATGCATTAGCCAGAACCTACTTTGCTGAAATGTGTATGTATGTGTATATGTATATTACCATCTTGTCTTGATTTGTATTGTGATTGTAATGTCTTCCCTATATTGTAAAGCGCTGCGCAAACTGTTGGCGCTATATAAATCCTGTGTAATAATAATAATAATAATATTTCACATCGATTTATGTGACAAATATGACTAGGATGACAAAAGAAATAATGACATTTGGAATTGAAGATTGGAATCATACATCATCCTGACAATCAAATGAGCCAACCTGTAGCGGGGCAACCTGGGATAACATGTCTCAGTGACAACTGGTAAGTTTGGAATGCGGAACCGGTAAGTATTATGTGAAGGAAAACCTGTCACTTATTTTATGTCTGTAAATAGCACTGGACAAAATCAGCAGAATCTGCATTTTGTATGTAGCTCTATCTGAGGTGCAGAACATGACACAATTCAGTGATTCATCATTCACAGATTGCATGATTCTCCACAGACTGAACATATCATAGGCAAAGTGCACCTTTTTAAATAAAATACTAAATACACACATATTTAGAAAAGAAAAAAAAGTGCATGTATTATTTGTTTGCATTGGAGCCACGATCATTGGATCACGGGTGCAATGCTTTGGCTCCTGCTGATTCTCCCTCCTGTCCACGTCTGTACCAATGTATGGACATTTAGTAACATTGACAGGAGGAGGCATTAATGGACTTCAAGTGCAGTGAGGTCACTACATTCCATTGAGAACTTCAAGTCCCTCTGCCGTGTTGAATGAGGGGACTTGTAATTTCTAAATTCACAGATCCTGTTAAAGGATATGGGAATGGATGACGTGGCTGTGTGTATAGATCCACGCACAGCCACACCAGACTTGAAAAATAGCTGTAGTCTGCATAGATAAGAACCATGTGATTCAGGAAAGTGGGGAAGGAGGGGTGCAGGGTGGGGAAGGGGGCAGGGCAGAGTGGGGAGGGGGGGGTGCAGTAAGGGGGGGTGGTGATGTCACTATGTTTCATGTTATACCCTGATAATGAAAATAAAACATGACATAAAAAGTAAACTTTGACTTAAAACATATTCAGATTAATGTAAAGAAATAATTTGTGAATTGAATTATTCATCACTAGTTCCAAACTTGCTTAGGCAATGAAAAATTGGTGCCACTGGGGGGTGTCTGCTGCTACCCCTGGCTTGTAAACGTTTTGCTGGAGGCTGCCCAGAACTGGGCACATCTGCAGTACACAAAGTCAGCTTTTGGGGGGAAAGTTGATGCCAAGGCATGCCACCACTGCATTACACAGTGGTGGCAATCAGGACCCCACTTAATAAGTTACTGGAACTTTCATCGTATTTTGGATGTATTGACTTTCTTGAACGTAAAATACTAAAAGCTGATTTCCAAATGAAAATTAGCCCGCTTCCCACCCCCTTCTAACTGGGAGTTATTGGGGTTATTGGCTGTGCAGCAGTGGGGTCCTCTCAAGATCCAGAAGAGTAGTGACGTCAGCATAAGGGGACTGGCTGGATCAGCAGCTTTTGCAGTGCTGGATTAGTGGCCCCCCAACACCTGGAAACTTAATCAAGAAGGGGACTCAAACTCAGCAAGGGACTCATACTTAAGTGGTTATATCTTGCTTCACCAAGTAATAGAAAGAAATAGGCAATATTTACTAGAGGGGGTGTGAGGTGGGTTAATATGATCCTGGAGTGGGGCTTTAAACATTTTTCT
>NW_017307401.1:523842-570984 GCF_000935625.1 Nanorana parkeri | reverse complement strand
ATTAGAGTATTTCAGATGAGGTTACCTTTTTGGGGTGGTTTAATCACATTATATGTTTGAAATGGTTTCGGAGATTAATAGACTAAAATATTGGGAGGACTGCTTCAGATCTGGTGGACACCAAAATGTTTAAATGAAACATGTATGTGTAATGGTATAATTGATTGTTTATTTTGAAAAAACGAATAAAAGACTTTGTAAATATAAATGTTACAGACAACGGTGTTTGTACATAACAAACAGTCTGCTCAACGGACCCAATAACCCATGTCGGCCACTGCTTGTATTTCTTATCATTGAGGACACCATTGATCCTGACCAAATTTCCAACTCCATTTCCACAAATGCAGCCCCAGACTTGCAAGGAACCTCCATCATGCTTCACTATTGTACCGATCTCCATCTCTTCTGAGAACAAAATGTCTCCTGCTGCAGCCAAATATTGTTATTATTATTATACAGGATTTATATAGCGCCAAGTTTGCACAGCGCTTTACAATATAAGGAAGACATTACAATCACAATACAGTTCAAGACAAGATGGTAAGGAGGGCCCTACCCCCGAGGGATTACAATCTAAAAGGGAGGGGCAAGTGATACATGAGGAGGATAATGATACATGTTTTCCTGCATAGTTGAGACGCTTACCCCTGTTTCCATGTTGAAGGTTACTATTGCTGGTATTTGTAGTCCTCTATAGTCGGTGCCATTCTGCATTCATTGCTTTATAATTTTACACTTTCCTTTTCACTATATTGCACACCACACTATTTTTTTTTCTTTTTTACTTCCACCGCTCCAAGCTTGCTCCTGTGATGGAGTGCAATCTCAATACAAACTAGTAGTCCATCACTGGAGCCATTTTTAAAAAAAATTTTTTATTGTTTATCCGATTAACCGATTAATCGAACTTAATAATCGGCTAACTAATCGATTTTGAAAATAATCGTTAGCTGCAGCTCTAGTATGGTTTTTAGCCACAATTCTTTCATGGAGACCACTTCTGGCCAGACCTCTCTGGACAGTAGATGGGTGTACCTGGGTCCTACTGGTTTCTGCCAGTTCAGTGCAGAAAACATGTCAAAGGGAAGTAAGCATGATGTGTCTTTCATCTGCTGCATTAAGTTTCCTTGGCCGGCCATTGCGTCTATGGTCCTCAACATTGCCGGTTTCTTTGTGCTTCTTCAAAAGAGCTTGAACAGCACATCTAGAAACCCCAGTCTGCTTTGAAATCTTTGCCCAGGAGAGTCCTTGCTGATACAGTAAACCTACCTTGCGTCTTGTTGCTGTGCTCAGTCTTGCCACGGTGTATGACCTGTGACCTGAAACTGTCTTTCACAACCTCACCTTAGTAGCAAAGTTTGGCTGTTCCTCACCCAGTTTTAGGCCCCCTACACAGCTGTTTCTGCATCAGTTAATGACGTGTTTCAACCTACCTATGACATTGATGATCATTAGAACCTCTAATCCTACAAAATCCCTGTCTTTGTGCAAGTGTAAGAATTGATGTATGAATTGATATTGGTTTAAAGCCAAAGGGTAGTCACACCAACTATTGATTTGATTTTAATTTTTCTTCTGCTCACTCACTTTGCAGTTTGTAAATTGATAAAAAATAAAGAATAAAAATATATTTTTGAAAGAATTCCTACTTTTATAGCATTTTCTTACAAACATTTGCACAATACTGCATATGCACATAAAGAAAAACTCCCAGGTATCCGGCACCCACAGGGATTGGTAAAAGCCTGATAACTGTAGTTTGTGGTTGCTTGAGAGATAATAGTAACTCTCAGGCTGGCCATACACCTATCAATTTTTTTCGTGCAACCCTAAACAAAAAAATGACGCGAGGAATTGCCGCTGTTTGCATTGTATTGACAGGTGCCCGCCAACACCTGTCAGAATACCCAATCATAGGTATTACATCTCTGAGCGTACAAAGATTTTCCAACCGGCTCCTTTGATCAGTTGATCGAGAAATGCTAGCTGAAAGGGATAATTTAAGGCAATCATTTTAGTCTAAGGAGACACATCTTTTGTTTGCCATTAGTGCTAAATTCTGTAGCTACCTAATTATTTTCTTTTTTAGGTTGTGCTGACTGTTCACTTGTACCGCAGGTGCACAAGAAAAATGGCCAGTGGCGGTGCGGAATAATAATTAATCTCATCACACAGCAAATGTTGGATTTAGATTCTGCATAGATTTATGTCTCTGTGTGAATCTTGTGACCTTCTCAATTTATTGCATGCAAGGAAGTTCTGTCGTCATATACAAGGATGTCAGACCAGTTGTATTTCACATTCACCTGGTAATTATAAACGCTCCTTTTTATATCCAGGACACATTTAGAATAGAGACGCAGTATTTGTTCAGAAAGCTTCATCACTCACAAACACCATGGTCAGTAATGGGTTCTGTGTTTCCTGGTAGTGTCCGTTTTGCTGGTAGGTCAAGGTTATGGGTTCAAAGCAGTTGTGGAACAGTAGAATGGGCAAAAGCTGATGGAACTGAGCTGCTACCATATGGTCCAATATCAGTAGATAGGTAAAGTAGTATTATGCATTTGCAACAACAAGTGACACCAGAAAGAAAGCTTTTTTGTAATAAAAAAATGTACTGCCACTACCAGGAGGCATAACCACATCAATATACTCCACACTAAGGAACCGGCATTACTACCAAAATATTAAAGAGATTTGTTTACCCAATCCTGGCTGGTTGGTTTCTTCATCACTGCTTTAGATAGCACATCCCATAGTGCAGCACTGGTTTGCAACACAATCGAACAGGCTATACATTTTAGAAATTGGTAGTGTAGACCAGTGTTTCTTAAAAAAATTTCAGTCTTGGCACAGGTACAATTTTTAGGTGTAACTCCAGCCCAAAACATTTTTTTTTTTTAGTTTTGGATAGCATAGGGAAGGGTTAACCCCCTGTAATGTTTGTTTTGCTGTGTGTGCCCCTGTTCAGAAGATTTCATCTCACTTTCTGTCCCTGTGACAAAGGCATTTTGAAAATTTTGGGTTGTTGTGGAAACAAGGATTGGTGATAAAACTTCAGTGGAGACACCTTTTTTCCCATGATAACTCTTACAGGAGAAAATGTCCCTTCCTAGGGGTAGATTTACTCTCATTTCCTGTTGCCTCAAAGACAAGAAGTGAGATTAAAACTTTCTAATGAGGATACAGACAGCAGTAAAAACCTCACAGTGACCCTGAAGAAGAGGCGGACACCCTTCGCCTGCACGTCTAACAAGAGCCAACTTTCTGTAATGTACATACAGTACTACGGACCAGACCCAAAAAGGCGGGCACTCCTCGTCAGCAGGAGCATGATAGCATTACAACTACTGTGTTCGTCACCCGATGCAGAGTTCGTGAACGGAAGCAAAATTTTGCCAAACTTCCTGTTCGCGAACCGAATTGTTTGGAACAGAAGTGTTCGTGAACCGAGGTACCACTTTATTATTATTAATACATAACACAGATTATATCCATCGATCACAAGATGCTGCTTGAAGGTTTGTAAAAGAATGAATGACTCAAAGTTTAGTTCCTGGACTAAACTTTCAGTGAGAACAATTTTTTTTAATGGACTGCAATAGTGGGAAAGAATGTTTATGCCTTGGACTGGATTTTTCTTTTGGGGATAGACTAATAATCAGCTGATACATTTAATTTGTATGGCAGCTAAAATGCACAGTGCGCGCAAATGGAGAACAGGGGAATTTCCACTTATGAAAACATAAACGTTATGATTAGGGAACAGATTAATACAAAACTTTATTGAACTCCCGAGATCTTGAAAAATATGGATTCCAGGAGGCCTGGAGATTCTTCCAATACACAGGGCTTGATTTACTAATGGAGTAGATAATGTTGGCTCAGTGGAGTGAATCAAGTTTGTTCAAGTTTAGCTGTGTTCTTTTCAATACGTTTTATTTGCCCTGTACATGATTGGACTTTCAAAGTGTGATTCAGATCATAGTGTTGCGTTAATTGCAGGATACTTACTGCACAGTGCACCTAGCATGTGTTAATGTGCCCTAGATGCATTGCCATTCGTTTGAAAGGCACCCCAATGCATCTCCTGGCCACCGTGCATTACAGCACAGTGCGTGGTACTGCAATACTGTGCAATTAGGTGTAATGCGCTACTTTTTTCATCACAACTTGCATTGCAGTACAGTTTGCTGCACTGCAATGGACAGCAGCCAGGAAGTGCTTTGTGGTGCCATTCAAATGAATGGCAATGCAACACACATAGCACACGGTAGTGCATGCTAGGTCTGCTTAGAGAAAAGGTGGCAACCCTAAGTCCGATCGAGGGAGGGAAAAAAAAGTTGCCTTTAGGCTGGGTTCACACCTAGGCATATTGAATATGCTCGTTTGTCGCGCGTTTTTACCGTGATTTGCGGTAAAAAACGCGCAACAAATGTGCGTTTCCGAGGGCTATTCGGCTGTATCCTAATGGATACGCGTGGCAAATACGCCCCAAAGAAGCTCCTGTAATTCTTTGGGCGTAGGGCGTGTTGCAGCGCGTTCCTACGAGCTGTAAAACGCCCAGGTGGGAACCATGCCAATAGGCAATCATTGGTTTTCACATGTTGAGCGTTTTATAGCGCGTAGGAACGCGCTGTAAAACGCCCAGGTGTGAACCAGGCCTAAATGTCACTTTAAGCATGAAAACCGTCCATATCATCTCACTGCCAAAAACTGGACAACAAACCAGGTCATGTAACTGAAAAGTCGTAGCAGAATGTACTTCCTGGAGTGGTCCTCAGTTTAGCTCCATATTGGCTGAACGGCATTGAGACACCATAGGAAGGTGTTACAATTCAGTAGACATAAGCATTTATTAGATGGGAGAAGTGATGTCTTCTGCAAGGTGCAGCCTCAGGCCAATTTTAAACAGCTCACATTCAGATAACTTAAATTGTAGGGAACAAATATTGAATATATTGCAGCTTACCAGTCCCAACATGTGGCGCTGCATTCATTTTCCTTTTCTTTGCAGGCTTTTTTCAGCAACAAACATAAGGGTGTATTTATAAAATGTTTGCAGAGCAAACTGCTCTGCAAACATCTGTGTTTTAGATTCACAGTGTATCTCCTATGCTTCGAAGCTCCATCTATTGTCCATAATGCTAAACACAAACAATCGCAGGACTGTTCGTGCTACAAACATTTAATAAATACCCCTCATACTGTCCTAGGGTGACAACACTCATTCTTTGTACTATATTTATGGAGGAGCAGTGTTGTCACCCTAGGACAAGGAGCTTACAGAACGCCTCCTCCTTCTTTCCCTAACATGGAGGGTATGTTCTGTAGTCCACAAAGAGGGCTAGGAAGAAGGATAACTGATAAATGTCAGCACAGGTAGAGGGCTCACTGGATTTCTGATAGGGTTGGCAGGTGTAATTTTGCACCTATCAAATAGATACAGTATAACTGAATGCTTTTTAATGGAATATTTAACAGACCAAAAGGGAGCTAATAAGAGAAGGTTATTAAGGTTTACATACACTTTAAATTTACCTGGCACAAGGGAAATACGGGAGCTACCACTGGTGACATCCTTCCAAAAATGCTGGTTGCCTGACTGTCCTGTTAAGATAACCTGTGTGGTCACCTTACCTTCTAAACTGGCCCCCAGGTCTATAGATCAGGCACCTCCAGTTGCCCTTTTAAAGCCTGAAACTGTTTTCAGAGCAAAATGTGGTCAATCAGCTATGTAAATATTGGCCATATCTTGGCCAATCATCAACGGTTAAGCTCTGACCTACTTCCTCTGCCCACCATGCCTTGTCATTAGCTAGAAAAAGCAATGGAGATCCTCAATGGCATGTAGAAAGATGTGGGGGCAGATGGAGGTGGACTAGAACTTGCCTAGAGAAGCTGAGGATGTTTTTATAATATTTTGAGGATCCTGGGGTAAAGTGTGGCCCCTTTCAGGTGGATCTGTTTTTCAGGTGCATCTGATTGGAAGCCCAATGTTAGTCTATGGGCAGCCGGTTCTAAATGGATGTGTGTTTATTTTCATCAGATTACCCCTGACTCAGGCCAGGTCCAGAAAACCAAACAGAACAGAGTTCCATTTTGGTGGACCTAATCGTGATGGATTAGGAGTAATCTGATGTAAACAGACACATGTTCACTTACATCTGGTTCCCCATAGTCCTAACATGGGTCTGGTAAGTTCAGTTTTGTTCCTCCTTAGCAGGATACTGGGAAAAAACTTGAAAACTTGGGTAAGGATGTCACAAAGGTAACATCCAATCCAAACTGCTCCAATCAGTAGGGGATCCAGCAGAGATTCCCTGCTGATCACAACTGATGGGCACGCATGTGAAAGGGGCCTTAGGCTAAACCAGCAAATGCAGTTGCCTGCTGTATGGGCCTGGGGCCACCATTAGAAGGTAAGGTGCTTCCAAAGCCTTGATAAAAGTACTAACCTGGATCAAGTATGCAGCCAGCTAAGGAGGGCAGAACTCCTGATCTGCAGCCAAAGTCAGAGACTCAGAAAGTTTTAAAGCCAGAGAATCTGTATGACACCTATAGAAAAAGAGGAGATCTGCTGCCTATGTATTTCTCTAATGATAGTTTTCTCTTAAAGGTTAATGTTTTACTGAAAATTATTAAATAAAAGGGCTGACATTCCATTACTGGGGAAAATGCTGCTCTTCCTTCTTTCCTGTGCTGCTGACATGATCAAAAGGCTAGAAATTGGGTCACATTAATCTCTGCATAAGACAGGGGTTGGCAACCTCAGCATTCCAGCTGTTGTGGCACTACAAGACCCATTAGGCATTGTAAGACTCTGACAGCCACTGGCATGACTCCTAAAGGGTATTTTAGAAGTCTAGTTAGGCCACACCATGCTGTACAGTATTTTACTAATCTGTTTCTAATAAGAGTATAACTATAGTCATAGCATAGCTATAGCCATAAAAGACTATGCAACTACTATGGGGCCCGGGAGGGAGCACAATGGGTTCACATTTGTCTGGTTAAACAATGATCTATGCAGGTGCTATTTGGTGAATAAATATGGATAAAACATAGTTTGAAATCCCTTATATGATCACCGTGATACGCATATAACAGATATATGATATAAATAGAGATTGGAGTGGCTGGATGGTTTAGATGTGGAGACCCCGTCACGCAATGATACTGCTTTGGTTTGTAACCTTATGTCTTGTAGGTGAATGCGGTTACATCCAGCGCTAAATAGATATGTAGTTATTATAAAGAAAACGTGCTGATGTCCCTGACCTCTTGGTTTCCTCGCCGATTAATCCTGTTGTGAACATTGTGTCAGGCTAGTTCATCACACATGCAGTTCTGTAAATCTGATTAATCACACAATGGCCATCTGTTAGTAATGCTCGGACCAAGTGCTTAAATTGTGCAGAGATTTAGAGACACTTTGGAGAGGATTCAGCAACACTGGAAGCTTTTCTACAGGAAAAAGGTTTATTTTCTGTATTTACCAGACCTCTTCATTGGGGATTATTGTCAAAAGACCAGAATTCCCCAGGCCCTCTTCAAATAGAGTCATTTTAATACAAAAAGGGTCTGTTTGCAAATCATAAAGCTTAGATTGTGATATTGAAAAGGCATTCTTCAGTTAAGAAAAACGTGTCATGTTTAGTTTAGGAAACCAGTGTGAATGTCTATATATAAATATTTGTTTTGTAAAATATTATAGATGAGGTTGTGCCGAGTGAATGTGGCCGGGAAGCTGGCTTCATGCTCCCTCGTCATCTCATGACAAGAGAGCATGGAGCCGGCCTCCCGGCCAATCAGAAAGCAGGGTGTCGCGTCATTAAGCGGCGCCCGGCTTCCTGATTGGCCGGGCAGATGGCTGGGTACCGGACGAAGGCCACGTTCTTGCTGGAGAGGCCCCCGGGGGTGACAGGCTGCACATACTAAGGTAAGAGGGGACTTTCTTGTTAATCGGGAAGCCGGGTGGCGACTCTTTACATGCTGCCCGGCTTCCCGGCTAATCAGGAAGCCAGGTGGCGAGTCATTACACGCCACCTGGCTTCCTGAATGGGACTTCCGTTACTCGGTAATTGGTATCGGCGAGTACCAAAAAAAAATGATCGGTACTCGTACTCTGTACCAAAATACCGGTATCGGTGCATCCCTAATAGATAGCCAACATACCAAGCTTAAAAATTGTGTGCGCCCATGAAACGGCACCTGTACAGGTAATCAGTTTAGAGATATCCATGAATATTGGCTCTAGAATTTTTGCTATCACTCTGGCGCATCCGGCGATACTTAACATGTGTGGGCAATTGTCATTTTTGCATGTAGCTTGTTTGCGTTAGTATGCCTGCATTCACGGGGACGTAGCGTTTTTGTTAGGGATGCACCAATACTAGTATCGGTGCCGATGCCGAGTATTTGGGCGAGTACTCATACTCGCCCAAATACTCCGATGGCTAGCCAGATACCTGAGCTTATCACTAGATGACAAGAAAGCATAGAGCCAGCTTCCCGACCAATCAGGAAGCAGGGCAACGAGTCATTTCATGCTGCCTGGCTAACTGATTGGCTGGGAAGCCGGCTCCATGCTCCCTTGTCACTTAGGCCAATCAGGAAGCCAGGGAGCGTGTAATGACTCGCTGCCCGGTTTCCTGATTGGTCGGGAAGCTGGCTCTATGCTTTCTTGTCATCTAGTGATAAGAAGCATCGAGCTGGCTTCCCTGCTAATCGTGAAGCCGGGTGGCAAGTCTTTACACAAGTATTTCCCAACAAGCCAGGGTACTCGGTGTAATCCCCGACTCTGAGCTCTCCTTTCAGCCCCACATCCAATCACTATCCAAATCTTACCGACTCAACCTCTGTAACATTTCCAAAATATGCCCCTTTTTAACAAACAAAACCACAAAGCCTCTAATTCACTCCCTTGTAATCTCTCGTCTCGACTACTGTAACTCCCTCCTTGTTGGCCTACCACTAAGCAGGCTATCCCCCCTTTAGTCTATCATGAATGCTGCTGCCAGACTCATCCACCTTACCAACCGTTCAGTGTCTGCCGCCCCCCTCTGCCAATCCCTCCACTGGCTCCCACTTGCCCAACGAATAAAATTCAAAATACTAACAACAACATACAAAGCCATCTACAACTCCGCCCCAACCTACATCACTGAACTCATCTCAAAATATCACCCAAACTGTCCTCTCCGTTCCTCTCAAGACCTCCTTCTCTCTAGCTCTCTCATTACCTCCTCCCATGCTCGCCTCTGGGACTTCTCCAGAGTGTCCCCCATCCTCTGGAACCCCTTACCCCAATCTGTCCGACTATCTCCTAAGCTGCCCACCTTTAGGACATCCTTAAAAACCCATCTCTTCAGGGAAGCCTACCTCATCTCAACATAACTGGCTTTTACTTCATCCAATAACTCAATCCAAACAATTATTACCTTATGTATCACTTGCCCCTCCTACTAGATTGTAAGCTCTCACAAGCAGGGCCCTCCCAACCCCATTGTTCTGAAACTGTATTGTACTGTAAATTGTATTGTAACTGTACTGTCTCCACTATTTTGTAAAGCGCTGAGCAAATTGTTGGAGCTATATAAACCCTGTATAATAATAATAATCATTTCTCAAATATTACAGTATCACTTTTATTATGACACATTTCATCCTGAAACACCTAAAGCAAATACTTAGGGGGTTATTCTCTAAAGATCCTTCGGCTCGCTTCGGCCACCTCTGCCCTTTGGTTCAGTCGAACCAAGGGGCTGCTGTACAGGCTATTCACAATAGCCCGTACAGCAGCCGAAGGCAGCCGAGCCGAAGGCATATGCTTCTGCTCGAATGGGCCGAAGTGACAGCCGAAGCAGGGAGGACAGCCTGCCAAAGGGCCGGCTGTTCTCCATGCAAATGACAGCTGGCTCCGTCCAGTTTTAATGACAGATCAGCGTCCCTAAATAACCTGGGGACGCTGATATGTCATTAAACAATAACAACTGGGCGGAGACATAACGGCCGGCTCCGCCCAGTTGTTATTCATGTTCGGCTGCCCGACGGCAGCCGATGTACGGCTGATTTTAGCCGATGTACGGCTGAAATCAACCGTACAGGACTGAAAGTGAATAGTAGCACAGCGTTCGCCTCACTTTACTTCGGCTGGGTTATTCACTCGGCTGCCTTTGGCAGCTTTGTGAATAACCCCCTTAGTAATCCTGTCAGAAAAACTATTTCCTTAAACAGGGAGCACGCTGCAGTTATTTCATATGTGACGGATAAGTGTTGTCACCATGCCTTCCTGTGCACTGTGTCCTAGTGAGGGGTCATGCCCGGCTACCCTCCTGGCCTTGTGATTCACAGCTCACTGCTGTCTACATCACTTGGGGTGCCGAGACTATGTGCCTGCATATTGGTGCTGGTCTGCCACCGACCAACAAAAAAAATTTGAGTATTCAGTTACTTGATTGCCAGGGCCCAGATGACATAACTCTGCTGTAAGAACACAATAGCTGTATTCACCTATCCATGCTGTTTGGTCATACATAGTCTCTAATGTCATAAAAAAGCCTACCGATCAACACTTTACTGTGACTTTACTTCCACTGTTAGTAAGTGACTTTACCTCCACGTTAATAACTGCGCTGCCCATTCTTTTGTTGGTAAATTACATTCAGTGTTGTGATTTTGCTTTTACTGCATATCTGGGAGCATTGTGCAATGCGCTGCATCTTTCTGCATGTTCTTTTTATGTTCTTGCTTAAACAAATCTTTATAAGGCAATGTGGTATACTGCTTCAATTGACTAAAATACACCATAAATGTGTTTTACTGCATTAGCCTTTACTGTCTATGAGCCATAAAAGAATGTATTGATGTAATAAAATTCATCTAGGCCGTGTCCTCTTTAATATGTTGCACAGAATCCCTGAAATATGAACAGGCTTAAGTAACCTGTACAACAATTCTTATACTGGCTGCTGCTTTCCTGCAGTAACTGCTGCTGCTGGAAACCACTTAGATGTGAACAAAGCCTTTCATGTTATAAGACTTCTCTATGACCTCAATAGTACTTAAAGTTGCTCAGTCTTCTGTTGGGGAGCAGAAAGACTATGCAGCGTCTCCTTTGTAAATCCGTTTTACTAAGTGTAAAAAAAAAACCCTTTAACTTATTTCATTTAAAGCTGAACTCCAGCTTTAAACATGTATACACTGCCTGGCCAAAAAAAAAAATCACCACCTGGAATTAGCTAAGCAAATAGGTAAGAATCTTTAATTTGTTAAATGTTATGATCTCAGTTTGCTTCAGTTGGTTAGGTCTAGGTTCAGCTACGTCTAACCTAACATCTAACTGCTTTTTCTTTCTCCTTTTTCTCCTCTTCTTCCCCTTCCTTGTCCTCGTTCTCTTGATCCTCATCGTCTTCTTTTTGTCCTCCATCCTTCTTAACTCCATCCTACTCTTAATCTTTCTTTTTCTTCTCCATTGTTTCTTTGTTCGTAGATGTTATCTATCTTTGAAGACAAAAAAAGGCAAGGAAAAAAGCTAAAAGAAGCAAAGCCAAAAGAAAAGAAGTATAGCCAAGCAGAAATCAAGGCAACAAGAACAATAAAACAAGAGATAAAGAAAGGCTAGGCAATTAAAAAAATGCATTACATGGCAAAGGCAAGAAAAGAATAAAGGCAAGGCCAAAAGCATTAAGAAACAAAAATAACACAAGGCAAAGAAAAAGGCAAGTCATGGCAACAAGTGAGGTAAAGCAAGCAAACCAAAAAAGAAAAGTCAAAAAGCAAGCAATTAAAGGCAAATCAAAAATCAAGAAAAAAACAAGCAAGATAAGAGAAAAATAATGGCAAGGCCAGAAGCAAGGCAAGGAAAAGCAAGACAAGGCATAAAAACAAGCAAAATGGGTTAGGTAAAAAGGAAGGCAGGGCTTAAGATGGCAAGTCAAAATAAGCCAAAGATAATACAAGATATGTCATAAAGTAATGCATGGCAAAGGTAAAGTCAAGGTAAAAAGCAAGGAGAAAATGCTAAAGAAAAAGCAAAGCAGACACAAAAATTATTCTAGGGAAAAAAGCAAGGCCCAGCAAAAATTGGGCAATAATAAATGCAAGGCAAAGAAAACTTGCAAGACAAGGCAAAAAGCAATGCAATGTAAGCTAAACTCACATAAGTTAACCTAAGATAAGGATAAACTATATAAGATAAACTAAGATGAGAAAATGTAAAAGGAAGACAAGGTAAGAAGTAAGAAAATGCAGAAAGCAATAAAATATAAGGTAAAAACACAAGACAGGGCAATAAAGGTAAGGCACAGAAAAAAGGAATAACAAAAACACGAGAAATGATCAAATCAGGGCACTGCAAGGCAAGACTAAAAGCAAGGCAAGACTAAAAGCAAGGCAAAAAGAATAAAACATCACAGAGCAAAAAACAAAAAAGGGTAAAGGAAAAAAGTAAGCTGAGTCAGAAGGCAAAACAAGGCATTAGGCAAAGCAAGGTAACAAGAAAACAAGACAGGCAAAAAAGCAAGGCATGGAAAACAAGGAAATAGGTAATGTGAACTGAAGAAAAGCTAATTGTAAAGTAAGGTAAGGCAATAAGGATAGCAGTGCAAAAGGCTAAGCAAGAAAAAAGCAAGACATGGCAAATGAAAACCAAAGTAAAATAAATACATATAGCAAGGTGAAAGATATGCCATGGAAAGAAGCACAGAAAGGAAAAAATAAAACAAAACAAATGTGAGCCAGATAGTTTGGCAAGAAACAAAACAGAAACGAGGTAAGGCAAAAAAAAAAACAAGGCATACTGTAAAATCAAGGCAAAGCAAGCAAACAAAACAAGTCAGAGTGAAATGGAGAAATGGAAGACAAGAAACATCAATGCAAGGTGAAGCAAAAAGTGAGAAAAATAAATAAATGAAAGGAGAGTAAAAACCAAGAACAGACAAGACAGCAAGCAAGAAATGGCAAGCAATGATAGTTAAGGCAAGCTCAAACATGGGTCAAAGTAAAAAGATACACATGAAAGGCAAGGTAAGATGTAGCGCATGCAGAGGCAAAAAGCAACAAAGAAAGGAGCAAAGCAAGGAAACATAAAGAAAACCATGTAAATAAGCAATGCAAGGTAAACAAGAAGGCAAAAAAGAAAGAAAACATTGAAAGGAAACATAAAAGACAAGGCATGGGAAGCAAAAAAACAATGTAAGGAAAAAAGTAAAGAAAGGCAAAACAAGGCAAAACAAGGCAAAAATAAAATGCTAGGAAAGGCAAAAAGCAAGGAAAAACATGTACAGTAAGGCAAGTTCGGTGAGGCAAAAAAAGCAAAGGGAAAGGTAAAAGTAATCAAGGAAAAGAACCACCTAAAGGCAGCAAACAAAGGCAAGAAAAAGCAAAGCAAGAACAAACAACAAAAGCTAATGCTATGCAAGGAAAAGCAAGGCAATGTAAAGAAAAAAGATGCATTTTTGGACCATAATATCTTTTTCTCTGAATCCACTGAAGGTCACAGGAACATTATATTGCCACTGGTGTTATATCGCCTCCTGCAGGAGAATAGGCACTTGTGCAAACATAACCCCTCCAACACCAGTCATGATTCTGTTGTAGCAATGCCTAAAGTTGCATTCATCTCTGGACAAAATCAGTTGTATCCAGCCCACCCACAAACTATTTAAAAAAAACTTTCTTAAATGCTTTTTTACTTACCTGAGTCTGCCATCATGTGACCTGTGGTGCCTCTTATGGAGTGCAGTGGAGACTGGTGATCCACCGATACAGCCCATCCCTGCCCTCTGGTCTTGTTCATGCCCCTTGCATCGTGATGTCATGACCCAACCACTGGAAGTTTTCTGGATCCCTGTGATGAGGACCTGACTGATGGACTCTCCTTATAGCCATTGGGAAGTTTCCATGCCTCCGGGGAGCAAGAACCCTCCCACACCACTGGACAAGAAAGACGCCGCACACAGCCTGCCATGTGACTGCAGATTCAGGTAAGAATTTATGGTAATTTACATTTTTATTTTATTCTTATATGAGGTTTGGATAGGTTGACAGGGGTGGCATGGGCTGTGTTTCTCTCTTTTCACCCCACACCTGCAAGCAGCGGTGTCCCTAGTCTTTTTGACGACGGAGGTGGCAGGGGCAGATGGGTGTTCCTTGATTAGTAGGGGCGGGGATGCTGGTGGAGAGCAATCCCGCTAAGAGCTGTCCTAGGAGATGTGTAAGGGCTCTGCATCTCCTCGACCATCTCTTAGCAACCTGGGATGCTCTGGCCAGCGTCCTGCCAAGTTCCTGGCAACCAGTGACATCACTAGTTACCAGGAACTCGACAGGCAAGAGTGTCCCAGGTTGCTAAGACATGTGTATGGCCTTTACACATCTTCCCACCCGGCTATTACCAACCTGGGACCCTCTAGCCAGAAAGCGATTCGCAGGCACACTGCAAACATTGATTAGCAGCGTGGCCATGCCACTTTGCCTGCCGCTCCCACACGTGACCCAAGGAGACGCCACATGAGGCAATAGCCTCAGCTACCTCATTATAGGAACGGCCCTGCCTGAAAATTGTACTGGGGGAAACCTGTAGACTATGTTTACCTTGCTTGTTCCGGGTAAGTCACTCAAAAATATTAAAGCCAGTGGCATTCAGTCAAGGCACTAAAGGCAGTCCACGTATTTCTCTCATGATTACAGCAGTGCATTAATTACATCCGTCTGAAGCTCACCTTTAAATGCCAGTTCCGTCTTTCGACACTCAGGCTGCTCTGTGGATAGGAAATAAATATAGACGTTACAAATTGGGAATAAACACAGAATTTGTTAAAACCATACCAAGAGATTGGTTCGTGTGAATCAACATTTCTCTCAAAGCTCGTGCAAATTGTGAAAATTGCTTATGTAACGTTATTTCACATTTTATTACGATCTGCATCCCGTGTTACCGGGAGATTATGTGCTGCCATAGCAACCGGCGACCGGGAGTCCTGCCAGCTGCCGCTGGTTGTAACAAGTTTGATAAATTCTGCTGCGTATACTAGCCGGAGCAAAAAGAAGATGTTCACTCGGCTGCCACTGAAGCATCGCAGAATAAGCCACGCTTAAAGGGCGAGTTCATCTTTTTATAAACTTTGTCCATTTGAGTTGCTTATGGCCGAGTGTGCGGTCAGCCTGTTACAAATGACTGGGGGCAGCTTCTAGAAACCTTTTACAGAAACGTTCTTACTGAACAGACTTTTCTTATTCGTTAGGAAAGAAATGGAGCATATGTTGTCTCTGGACAGTAGGACTGCCAGATTGGACGGTTTGCAGTCATTTATTATTCATTAAATGCACATTTAGAAATAGAAACAAATACATAACTGATTTTATGTGGTGCTGTCAATGGAATTGGGAGACGCCAGGAAAAGCTAATGACGCCAAGTTCATACATGATAGTCTCAACAGGTCACCGGCACACACACAGATAAATTCAATATCTCTTGCATATGTTTATTGAAGAATGTCACGACATGTCATTAGAAGATGAAGCTAGCGTTTTGGGACCTCGCAGGGAACCTTCATCAGAGCAACATACGCTAGCTTCAGCTTCTGATGGCATGTCGTGACGTTCTTCAATAAACATATGCAAGAGATATTTAATTTATCTGTGTGTGTGCCGGTGACCTGCTGAGCCTATTCTGAGCTTTGCACGGTGCCATCCGTGTGATCACCAGAGCACCACCACCATTGGACGGTTGCAGACCGTAAGCAGTGCAAGTGGTTCTTGGAAACACCTGTTCGCACATGGGCGTCTCATGAATGTGCGTCAAACGTGCACAAAGAACATGCTTTGACGCGCGCTCATGGAATGTGCACAAATGCAGAAGATGCTTGTGGTGCCGTAACTAGTTAACCCCAAAAAATTGGTCGAGCAAACGTGTTTTCACTAGCATGAGAGCGTGCACAAACGCATGGTATAAAAATGCAGACCGCATGCCGCAAAATTTCCAGGGACCAATTGATATTAATGGGGACACCTGCCGAACACGGGAGACAGATGCCCACAAACACACAGGACCAGACATCACTGTGATGCATGTTCCTACTACACTCAGGTGGGGATGGGGGTCTAAGTCCCCGTTCACACCTAGGTGTTCCAAGAACACGCACTCAGGGAAAAAAAGTACTCTTTGACGCGTGTCCACGGAACATGTCAACAATGCGCAACTTGCTTGCAGTGCCATTGTTAGTTAAAAGCACCATGCAATGCCATTACTATTACTAGTTAATGGCTCCCCAAACACAGCTAGGCAAATGTGCCGTCTTCCCGCGCATTTGCACACCTTAAAAGACACAAGACGCCTATAGAAGAACTTGTTGCATGAGTTAATTTCCCATGTTTGTCCAAATGCAGGAACACATTGAAATCAATGGGCGATCCACAGTAAATGTGGGAAAAAAACATGGGCAAACGCGATGCGCATTCCCACTACGCTTAGGTGTGAATGAAGGCTTACAGATATACCAGAGGTAGGCAACCTCAGCACTCCAGCTGTGGTGAAATTACAGATCCCTCCTCCTCCTCCTCCTCCTCCTCTGGGAGTCATGCTTGTGGCTTTCGGTGTCTTGCAGTGCATCATGGTAGTTCTACATCAGGCGGAGTGCTGAGGTTGCCCACTCCTGATATAAACAGTAAAGCTTTTATTAAAGAGGACTACGCTGCAATTCTAAGCAGCCTTATTACCAATGTTTTCAGCTGACTCACCCAACTTTTACACGTGATTCACACATTTTTCAAATTGAATGCTATGTGTAAATAGAGCCTCTACCTCTTCTCCGCTCTATGCAAAGGAAACATTTAGAAAGTGTCTGGAGTTGGACTTTTTAGACATTGGGGAGCTTTATATGGTTTTGTTTCTTTCCAATGATCAATTCATTTTAATAAGCTCTGTGACTACGGTAATGGAAACATTATTTCACCACCGGTCCCCTAAAATCTCTTTAAGGTATGAAATGCAATTATGCAATCTAAGGAAAGTGGTGAAAGTGGTGACTCCTCTGCATCTGGGAGTCATGTCTGTGGCTTTTGTTTCGAGTCTTGCAGTGCCTCGTGGGACTTGTAGTTCCACAACAGCTGGAATGCGAAGGTTGCCTACCCCTGCCCTATGCAATCTGATTGTACAATCTCATTTATATTAGTATTAAATCAGGCAGACCTCTGAGCTACATATTTGGAAGTAAATGTAAAGGCGATTGTAAAATCAGATTGTATAGTGTATAGTCAGCCTTAAAGGTGGCCATACACTTTACAACCATCGCAAGACCTTAGTCTTGCGATGGTTGTAAAGTAATAAAAAAAAAACGTACGATCTTCCCATCTTGGACAGGCAGATCGTACTTGCAATCATGGCAAGCCCGCCCTCCTGAGGGGCGGGCTTCCGATGACCGCAATGCTGAACGGGCGATTTCCCGCGATTCTCGTACGAGAATCGTGCAGTGTATGGGCACCTTAAGTCTCTGTTCACACCTTTGCATTACGTGAACACGCAATAAACACGCGTCATGTGTGCATGCTTTGTCAAAAATGTGCATCATGCTTGCAGTGCCATTACTTGTTAATGGCGCCCCAAACGTGACCGGGAAACTGTGGTAGCCTCTAGCAGAATCTGCTACATGAGCTACTTTCCTGTGTTTGCCACACGCAGGAAAAGATGCATGTGAATGCGCTCGAAGACACGCAAACGTTTAGTGAGCTTGGAGCGGTGACTACTTTACAACACACACAGGGACCATGGGGAACAAAAGTAGCCACCCTCCAGAAGGAAGGACAGTGTCCGCACCATTTTAGATATGATTTGAGGATCTACAGCCGAGTGATACACAAATAAGATACATTTTTGTTAATAGTTAAGGTAACTTAATGCATTTTTAAGATTTAACTCCTAAGCTTAGTGCCACTTTAATGCATGGGAACTCTGGGAATCAAAAAATCTTACCCTTGCAGTGGGGCTACCCCATACTGCAAGGGTTAAGTGCTCATTTTGTCTAGAGGATCAAATAAAGCAAATATATTCACCTGCTCCTCGGTCCCTCTGGACTGCTAGACCGGGCCCTGCAGCATCTTCCCCCAGGCTGAGGCAGTCTAAGCCCCTCTGACGTCATCATGTCTTGAGTTGGATTAGATGTGAGGATGCTGAGGGACATTCTATAGCCAGATCAGCAGGGAAGAGAGGCAAGTGCTGCGGGACCAAGAATCAGATAAGTATATCTTCTTTATTTGACTCCCCTAGACAAAATAAGCACATAACCCTTGCAGTGCGGGGGTATCCCAACTGCAAAGATAAGCTTTTTAAATTCCTGTAGTTCTTCATTAATACAAATTCTATCATATGCTAGGACACACTGAAATACTGTAAGGCCCATACATTTTAAATGAACTGGCAGCACACCTAATTATAATGGGGGGGGGGGGCGAAAAAAACATTTCTGCCCCGGGCGCCCAGAACTCTGGTTACGCCACTGCACCTAATGCACTAAAAACACACACCTAACCCTTCACCGCACAGCACCACAATTAATGCACATCACAGGGTTCACATCTGGTTTTTGTGGTGCACTGAAAGATACATGTGTTGAGGTGTGTTGGCAAAATACATGGGGGTACCATTCAAAAAGTGTGAATGAGCCATAAATGCAGTGACGTGCCGTGCCTTCTGTAGTGGGTGATGCCTCCCCCAGCCGCCGAAGCTCTGCTCCCATCCCGACAAAGCTCCGCCCTCAGCCCGCCGAAGCTCTGCTCCAGTCCTGCCGAAGCTCTGCCCCATCCAGCTGATGCCCCGCCCCCAGCTTGGTAACCAAGCTGTGTGGGGAGGAGACAGGAAGGAGCCTCCCTGTCCCTCACTTGCTCGTCACTGGTGAGGCATCGAGACCTCACTGTTTTTTTTTCTTTTTTTTGATTGGACAGCTTGGATCAATAGCGCTTTGCCATTGGTCCAAACTTTCCACAGAGCTCACACCTCTAACACAGAGTAGAGGCTGTGACAGCTCTTGCCTCACTAGGTTGGGTTACACAAGCAGTGGGGAAGCCCGCTGCTGTGTAACCTAACTAGCTGTAAAAAGATGGATGCAGCGCCGCCTGTAATTAACTTAGCTTTTTCCTCCATGACCCCCCCGTCCCTGCATAGATGTACCATGACCAAAGAGAAAAACAACATGAATGCCTCTCATATGGCATTGGCTGCTAATATCTAAAGTATCATCAGATTCTATAACTTTCTGCAACCAACTGCTGAAGCATGATTCTTAATAGAAATATGTCATTATTTATTATAATTGGAAAACTTCATTAATTTTACACAAAGAAGTCTCACATTAGACAAGTGCCAGCAAGGTGCAGGAATCAGAGAATAATGATGGATGTGCTACATCCTGCGTCTTCATTTCCTTGTTGAAAAGAGCTGTAAAGAAAGGAATTTTAATGAAAGCAGCACAACCCAATACATCATATTACCATAATCACCTTTTTTTGTTGCAAGCTATCAATTTTTTGGTACTTATTAATTAGTCATAAATATTTGCTGCTTCGAGCCACAGCCCGGAGGTGACATTATTAGGACAGGGTGACAAACTGCATATTTACAGTTATAGCAGCAGAAAAGACACTTCCTCAAACCAGACAAAAACATTTCTTGGCAGAGTGGGGATGAGTTAGAACCTCTGGTGTGCACTGTTGTCTATATTCCTGTGGAGAAATTTCCTCTCAATGTCAGGGAGTCAAAAGGACACAAGGGGTTACTTGGTAGGTCATAAGATGCATGTCCAGAGAGTCACACTATGCAATTTTTGTTTTTATCATGGGACTGAGTGTAAAGTGACTTCATGATAAGTCACCACTATGTTCTCATATTTCTCAGAGTGTATTTAATAAGTTTGTTTACAATACAGCTCATTCATACAGAAGCTCATTCATAAAAATATTTTTATTGATATTGGTGTTTTTTATTGGGCTGTGTTTTCAATACAAGCTATCTTAATTGATGACCTGTATTGAAAATGCAGTCCATTAAATACATGTTGAGAGCGTAAAACGTGGCCAAAAAAGTCTAACAAAATTGAGTAGTGATGATGCTCATCAAAATGCCTCCTACTCCATCAGCGTCCAAGCCACACCACTCGCACAATTCAATTTCAGGGCTTGTTGATAAACAGCTAAATCTATTCATTCACTTAAATAAAAGTTAATGTTAATGTCAGCACTTACCAAGATGCTTTGCGGCCGCCCGAAAATTTTCACATTTTCGGACGAGAGCGCACATGGGAAGACACAGGTAAGAATTAAAGGAGAATTATGAGGAGAGTGATTTTCACTCAGCCTCATAATCTGAGCCGACCTGTGTCAATGAAACTGTCACAGGTCGGCTCAGTAGATCGGGAAGTGAGCGAACACATACCGTCGCTCGCTCATTTTTCGATCTATCCCTGCAGAGACCCGTGATTGTCACTCACGGCTCCCTGCAGGGATTACCCCCCTCCCCTGTCCGATCCTCCAACGCTGACTGGCGAAACGGACGAGGGAGGGGGCGGCCACAGCTGGCTCTACCTCTGGATAGGCAGAGCCAGCTGTCAATCCCGCAGCTGGGTGGATCCAGACAGTATTGTCGGATCCTTCCCGGCTGCGGCGTCTCAGTATACCGCGAGCTGTAGCTTTGGGTGATGGGAGAAAGCTAGTTTGTGTTCTCCCGTGACCCTTAGGAGAACTATGGGGAAAAGCCCTGACCCCATAGTTCTCCTTTAACCTCTTTTAAAGCGGGGTTTGTTTTTTTTCATACTTTTTGCATATATCTACTGCTTGCTAGCAGTAGATATATGCAAAAAAACCGGAGGGTTTAATAACCATTTAAAGGGTATTTCCACTTTCTCTTTGGCCCCTCTTCGCCCTCCCACTGCTCTTACCTTTGAATGAACGCTGCTCCCCCACCGCGGCTCCCAGTGTACGGTCTGTACGCGTACACAACATCTCAGGAATGCATTTCACAACATCCCTGTGCTAGGCATTTCAAACTATGCTTGCAAATGGTGAGCATTCATTAGTAAGTGCAGTCACCTGACTAAGCTGACCTATGAGAAGCACTTCTCATTGGTCAGCGTGGTCAGAAGGATTTCTCATTGGGTGGAGTGCTCACCCTTTGCGAGTGTAATATGAAATACATAGTGCGGGGCTACGATGCTGTGTACAGGCGTCAGATCATACACCGGCAGCCTCGGAGGGGGAGCAGTGGGAAGGGAAAGAGGGAGCAGATAGGAGGCGGTAATTCCATTTTCCCAAATTCGCCTGGGAAAGTGGAATTACCCTTTAAATGTATTTCTCCATTGACCGCTATGCTTTTCCCTGATAGAAAAAAATACACTGCAATTTAGAAAAAAATTCACTGAAATTCAGAAAAAAATTATCTGAAATGGTGGTAAAGCGGAATTGGTAGTTTTGTTCCTTCCTACCAGTTAGGAATTCATTTTTTTCTCATCAAAGCAGAGTTTCATGATAAACATAGCACGATCCTCTTACTTGCTTGTAGCAAACAATAATTTATTGCCCTATACAGGTGCCTTAAAGGAAGCCGGTAGTGAAAACAATTGATGCCCTACCACTGCTAACTGCCTTCGGAAAATGCAAGTTGCTTGGCTATTTCTGCATGCAGCAGCTGAAGTTTAAACTTCTGATTTGATCCTTATTAATGATTTTAACTTCTCAAGCCAGAAGGAAAGGATTACAGCCAGGCAGATGGCTATTTTCATTATGCTTCATTCTGCGCCGGCTTCCTTCAACTCTGCCTCGGGGACCTTTTGATCATGATGTAACCATTCTCTGTGTGCAGCTCCTGTGAATAAATGTATGAAAACCCGGTGTGCCCCCTAGGGGCCGAATCCGCAGCACAACTAGATTGCATAACCTAGGATAATATAAATACTGCTGTAAGGGCCCATTTATACCTAGACTGTTTGTCGCTCGTCGATCAGTGCGACAAACAGCTCAACACCAGGAATTTACTCATGTCTCTGACCCCAGTGCACATGTCAGTGTTTTGACGCAAGCAGAAATACGCCTGTCGCATGAAATAGTACATGCGCTAAATTAGGGGCAGATTTCAGCGTGTTTCGTCCCATAGACTCAATAGAAAACGCTTAAAAAACACGCAATGCAATTCTGTTTGCGCGTTTTTGTACACGTTTTGCCCATTGACAAGAATGTGCCAGAATCTGCTCACAAAAACGTCCGGCTTAATATACGCACTTAAAACACTTGCACAAAAAAAGTTGCACAAAATAAATGTCGCCTAGGTGTGAATCCAGCCTTAATGTATTTGTACTGTAGGCTTTTAACCTTTTTACAGTTACAACAACTACAACAGCCATTTTTTAGCATGGGATCGTTTCTACAATTGTTCTACAATGTATCTAATTCATGAAAAGAAATGCTTTATACAAATGTGCACAGTTCTGACACACAGCACAGCCAGCCAGATAACAATAGCAGGGGCGTCAAGAGGCCAGGTGTCGGCCCGGAGCCGAGACCTGGTGACACCCTGCGTGACGTCATGACATCACGAAACGTGTGCGCGATGATGTCCTCGCGCATGCGCGGTCATCTAATTGACGCCTGCCAGTGGCCATCTTAGTGATGGGCGCCGGCAGAGAGAGGAGGGGATATTCACACGGCAGGGTTGAGGTATGCCGCCGGGTCCCCTCCTCTCTCCTGACACTGTTGGGCTCTCGGTCCATGACCGAGTGCCCGACTTTTTAGGGGGGGTGACACCAAAATGACTGTCAGTCATTTTGGTGTCACCCCTCCAATGGTGTCACCCAGGTGGGGGCCGCACTCCCCACACCACACTTGTGACGCCACTGGACAATAGTTAGTGTTATATTTACAGACTGTAGATGGCATGCAGGTGTGTCATCGCTCAATCCCGAGCTTGCTGGGTTGACAAAGGGGGTCAACAGTAGACTGATTAGGTCCTCCCTCTGCTCTTTGCCCCAATCAGCTCATCCAAATCTAAATGTCTCTAGGATACAGGGTACCACATCCCAAATTTACAAATTCATATAGGAAAAAAAAATGTGTTCTGTTTGTCGGACTTTTAAGGTGCCTTGGAATTAAGTTGTGCATATACAAATATAAAGTAGAAATCTCTTTTATTACATCTCTTAAAATGTCCATGATAACTTCATTGGCATAATACAAACATTTTCATGTAGCTCTAACTTCAACTTCTCATAATTCCCTTGTCTTATATTATTGCTTCCTGCATTTCTACATAAGAGCAATGTGACCTTAACATCGGTTCAGTGGAATAGTCCTTTATAATAACCATCCATTTGACAAGGGTTCAAGTCTGAGAAGATGGTTCGCTGTTTCTTTCCCGACGTGTTTCACGGTCATTACCTTTGCTTCCTTGAGAGAAAACTACATCGTCTCTAGAGTGATACAGACAATCAATTAATCATATAAAATCCTTAGATTACCAATTCTGTCTATAATAAATGTATTACATGAATAGAAATTCATTTCTTTCCAGCATGTTCTCAGTGGGGCCCAATTTGCCTAGGATGAGGATGAGGAGATAGCAAAGGAGCACCTACAAACATCAACCCCATATATGAACTTTGCCCCAATCAGCATATTCTTTGTTAACACATTTGCATGCAGTGCACCTGATTGGCTCCCTGAGTGCTGCAGTATAAGGGTTTGCAAGTGGCTGATATCAAGTCATGTCAAATATCACTAGTTGCATAAAAAATTAATTTAATAATGTAGTAATCATAGCAGAACTTCAATCATTTGTGGGGGGTTATATCTCTGGAGTTAATTATAAACCTCTCTATTAGGGATGCACCGATACTAGTATCTGTATCGATTCCTAGTATTTGGGCGAGTACTCGTACTCACCCAAATGCTCCGATGACTAGCCCGATGCCTGAGCTTCCGGTAACAGGAAGCGGGGCAGCGAGTCATTACACGCTGCCCGGCTTCCTGATTGGCCAGGAAGCCGGCTCCATGCTCCCTCGTCACTTAGTGGTGGGAAGCCGTCTCCATGCTTCCTCATCACCAGGTGACGAGGAAGCATGGAGGCGGCTTTCTGGTCAATCAGGAAGCTGGGCGCCGTGTAATGACTCATTGCCCAGCTTCCTGATTGGCCAGCTTCTCGACAAATTAGGAACCTGGGCAACGAGTCATTAAACCGTGCCCAGCTTCCTGATTGGCTAGAAAGCCGGCTCCATGCTTCCTTGTCAGCTGTTTACGAGGAAGCATAGAGACGGCTTCCTGAATGGGACTTCCAGTACCGGTATTTGGTATCGGTGAGTACCGGAAAAAAAAGATATCGGGACTCGTACTCGATACCGAAAACCGGTATTGGTGAATCCCTACTCTTTACCCTTAATCCCTTCACCTTGACCCACTGACCCGTAACCACCTAATCGTTACCCCCTGGTCACACACCCCTCTTTCCAATATCATTAAAGCGGACCTTTACCCCCTTTGGCTAAAAATCACCACAGTGTGCAGCTCTGCATCTAGATATGAAATCATCTTACATTCATTAGTGCAAACATATTTTTATTTTACTTACAATTATTGTTTTTCCACTTCCTGGTGCTCTTGGGCATTAGTGATGTCATCTGTGCCCAAGTGTTGCATCCTGGGAAGGTTACATCAGCAGAGCATTGCTGGGAAATCTCATGTGTAATCTGATGAGATCTCATGGAAAGGCATTTTCCTCCCCGGGATGATGTGCATACTCACATGTCCTAGTCACATGTGCCAGAGTTTCAGGAAGTAAAGGGAGATTTAATCTGCCCTTAGCAAAAATGGCCACTGTCAGAAGAATGTGGAGGGAAAAAGAAAACAACGTATGCAAAGAATAAAAAAGAAATAAAAGTTAAATAATAAAAAAGTATTGGGAGACTGTTATATGCAATCTCAGATCTAATTGCAGGACTCACCCATAGAACAGATTTTTAAAGAGAACCTGAACTGTGGAAACTGTGCCCAAATAAGACAAGCACAGGCCAAAGGACTAGTCACCAGTGTTGTATCTCATTCAGTTTGGAATAGATCATCGATTATCGCTGGAGGCATCTATTCTGTGTTCAGAAACAACATCATCAGTACAGGGACAATGATGGCATGCTTGGACTTGTAGTTCCTTAGCTGATATATATGTGTGGGGGTGGGGGGGTACAGTTCTAGTGGGTGTTTATATAATATGGGGGGGGGCAAAAAAATGTTCTGCCCCGGGCGCCCATAACTCTGGTTACGCCACTGGACAGGATGAACATCGGCTGCATCTAAACGGGGACACCTGGTACTCCTGCCACAGGAATCTGTAGGTTCTTGCCGCAGGAATCCCAGAACACCCCATGTGGACAGAGACTAAAGGAAAACTATATGGGTTGCTCGCACCTATGCCTGTTTATTACCACATGTGCTTGAATGCACATGGAGTATATTATTTTTAATTATCTGCTGAGACGTGACCGAATGCTGTTTCTATGACATTAGGGGTCACAATTGCTGGCTCTCTTTTGAAAATACTAGTTGTCTGGCTGTCTCTCGCTTCAATACTTTGAGTCACAGATCTGGAACAGAATAAAGGAATAATGTCACCAGCACACCAGTTTTTGTTAGTCAATGATCCATTTTAATGGCACATTGCCATCCAATACACAAGCGCTTTCGGGGCCGCAGGGGGTCCCCTTCATCAGGCTCAGAATGACAGATCTGGAACAAGCACGCTGCTCATGTGTCAGAAGTCGTTATCTCTGTACTTGTTCTAGGGCAGGCCTTCTTAAACTTTCTTGGGGGGGGGGGCGCGACCTTAAAAACTACACTACACTGCAAATTATACGTTAAACTGAAATAAAACAATCTAGCTTGGTGCTCCTCGGCCGCCTGGACCGCTCACACAAGTACCGGCCATACCCCCTAATGGCGGTCCTGGTCAGGTACTCGGATCGCGACCCCCCTGTTCACTTGCGGGACCCCATATGGGGTCGCGACCCACACTTTAAGAAGCACTGTTCTAGGGCATCAGTCTGATAACATTGAAACCAAAGTATCAGAAATGACAGCCAGGGTACTAACATTCTCCCTAGGACACGTGGCAGCTCTCAGACTTTTCTCATGACAGATGAGCGGGGAGGGGGGATGACAGTCTCATTGTCACAGGTCGGCTAGAACTATGAGGTGAGTGAAAAGCACTCACCTCATAGTTCTCCTTTAAAGTCCAACTTCCCCGTTCAGTTTAAATCAGCTATATACAGGGCTGGTGCTGCCATTAGGCAAACTAGGCAGCCGCCTAGGGCGCCGACTCGACCACTCACCCACCCACAGTGCCCCCCTCTATTTCAAATTGCAAAAGCCAATAGCAGGCTGGCTATTGCACCCATGCCCACTGAGCAGAGGAGCGGAACTAAGAGACAACTTTCTCTCAGGTCCGCCATGGGGCCATGCGTGTGCGCAAAATGTCTAGCACCGGCCCTGGCTATATACAGTCCATGTACCTCAAAACAAAAGGCCTGCAAAGTCTTACAGTTTGTTTTGTTTCTAAAACAGCCCTGTCCTAAATAGGAAAGCCAGTCCCCTGCCAGCAGTTGCAGAGTGGTAGCCTATCTACCTGTGGGGAAGCAGTGGTCTCTCTGTAGAGGTCTGACACACAATCTTCTGAGTCAGAGTTCTCTGATCAGGGGGGAGCATGAGCTTTTATGACTGCAGAGCTATAAGCCTGACTCAGCAGAGGGGGCTTGTTAGACCTCTGCAGAGAGACCACTGCTTCCCCACAGAGAGCAAGGCTCCATTCACACATGGCGTTTGCTGCGCGGTTTTCCATAACAAAAACCACCCGGCGTGAAAACGTGCACAAAATGCGTTACATGCGCCTACACGCAAAAACGGGGATTGCTCCTATTATGCTGCACGTGTTACATATCGCCGCGAACGTAGCAATGAAAGCAATAATTCTAGGGCCATCAATCACTGATAACACTAAACTGATGAGCGGTAAAATCTTTTAAAGGAGAATTATGGGGTTAAGGCTTTTCCCCATAGTTCTCCTTAGGGTAACGGGAGGACACAAACTAGCGTTCTCCCATCCTGCTCGCGGTATACTGAGACGCCGCAGCTGAAGCGGATCCCGACAATTATGTCTGGATCCGCCCAGCTGCGTGACTGACAGCTGGCTCTGCCTATCCAGAGGCAGAGCCAGCTGTACCTGCCCCCTCCCCCGTCCGTTCCGCCAGTCAGCGCTGGCGGATCGGAGCGGGGAGGGGGGAATCCTGCCCCTCCCCTGTCACGGCAGAGAGCCGTGACAGGATCGAGAGGTGAGCGAACACCGGTATGACAGTCTCATTGTCACAGGTCGGCTAGAACTATGAGGTGAGTGAAAAGCACTCACCTCATAGTTGTCCTTTAAGGCGTCGCCTATGGCAAATTTTGGCTATGGTGGTTTTTTGCGATTTTGCGGGCGCGCGCAATTTTAAGGCTTGACATGTTTGGTGTCTATTTACCCGACGTGACCCCGCGTTTTATATTTTACCCAAAAATTGGGTAAAAATAATTGTTTTCTAAAATAATAAAGGGAAAACCATTAAAAAAAAAAAAATATTCGGTACTTTTTTTGTTATATAAAAAAAAATAAAACCCGCAGTGGTGATTAAATACTAACAAAAGAAAGCTCTATGTGTCCCCCAAAAAATGGTATAAAATTCATTTCAGTACAGCGTTGCATGACGGAATAAATGTCAGCCAAATTATCGCAGCGATGAATACTGAAAAATGGCCTGGACAGGAAAGGGGTACAAACACCCCCGGTCAGCAAGTGGTTAAAGATGTTCTCCGGCCACAAAAACCTTATTTGTAAAGCCGACAGTCGGCTCTACAAGTTTAAACAGAGTCCCGGCGGCAAAAGTCACCGGGAGTACACTGTACGTCGTCAGTCACGAAGGGGTTAAATATATCCTTTGATAATTGTAAAAGGATATAAATCCACTTTGTGTGCACCAAATGCCTTTGCATGCTCAGATGTTACCTTGTAAATGTTGCAGTGACATCACCACTGTTCTGTACACAGCCTGGGCAGAGAGCAGAGCTGTGGGAGGGGCCCAGCAGGTCCCACCCACTAGAGGCTGCCTGCAGAAAACCACAGAAGGGGGTGGAGACAAGACCAGTCACCCTGCATAAGGAGAGAGAGCAGCAGTGACCGGTCTTCATTACAGAAGGGGGCGGACACAAGACCAGTCACCCTCCACAAGGAGAGAGAGCAGAGTGACAGGTCTTTATTACAGGAAGCTATTTCATGCTGGAAAACTACATCTATATGGAGGAAATATATAAAGGACATGATGGGCGTTTGAGTGCCACTAGCGCCCCTAGATGGCATTGTCATATATAGGCATTTCCCATATTCGTCAGCGCCATGTAGTGGCACCAGTGCCATGTAAACAGCATCCTCCCGAACTTTTATGCATGAAGCCCCAATATTCCATAGCTAAAAACAGGCTGCCCAGATAAGTGTCCCAAAGCCTTTAATGAACAACCCTACTATATGTTTTGCCTGCAGTTCAGCTTTAAGAGTGAAGCATCACGTGACAATTCTAAATGGACGGAACCGGAACCGGTGTTCAACATTCGGCCTTCCCTCCTAATGACATCAGCTCAGCCCCCTGTCACGTGACATATACACGTGCAGTACACGGACATTGTGCGACAGAGCCTGCTGGACACTTGGACGCCCTGATTGGTCATTCTACAGACAGCTGACTTGTCAGCGTCCAATCAGTGCATTACGCGGAAGGTCGCGTCCTTGGTTGCTGGGATCAACAAGATGGCGGGCCGCAGGATATTCGGGAGGCTGCAGCACAATAACGATTTACCGGCCGCCCTGTTCCTCCCCCCGGAGCCAGCCGCGCCGACCGGCTCGCTCTACCCGCCCGTGGTGGCCTCTATGACGGCCAAGAGCAAGGCGTCCCGGCAGCGGCGGATAGAGGGACACTACAGCCGGGTGCACGCCCAGACTGACATCGGCAGCAAGTTGAAGCTGATCACCGGCCTGCAGCGCCTCAAGTACGTGGTGTATCCGCAGACCTTCGCCCAGAACGCCGACCGCTGGTACCAGCACTTCACCAAGACCGCCTATAGGCCGGGGCTGCCGGAGAGGAGGGGGGGCGGCCTGGAGGAGCATGAGCTGGGCCGTGTCCGCTCCTTGCTGTGTGAGGCCTTACTGCAGGACTTCTACTATGCCAAGAAAGGCCGGAGCTTCCTGTACAGGAGCCAGGAGGTGTCCGCTGCCCCCTTCCTCACCAGTGCCATGTCCATCCTCAGCTCCCAGTGTGCTAAACACAACCCCATCCTCCGCCAGGCTGCCCTGGGTAAGTGGGGGGGTTCCTGGAGGGGTCTTATCTGTCACCCTGCGGTGGGGAAGGGGGTCGCCTTGCTGTCACCCTGCGGTGGGGAAGGGGGTCGCCTTGCTGTCACCCGGCGGTGGGGAAGGGGGTCGCCTTGCTGTCACCCGGCGGTGCGGAAGGGGGTCGCCTTGCTGTCACCCGGCGGTGCGGAAGGGGGTCGCCTTGCTGTCACCCGGCGGTGGGGAAGGGGGTCGCCTTGCTGTCACCCGAGTAATAAAAGAAAACATGAGCATCCTTTAATACATGCGCTCTGATATACTGAAACACATAAGTGATGGTTCCCCATAATAGAGGTAATGGGGGCCATTTTTTAAAGCATTTGTGACACTTTTCTGGTGTTGATGCAAAGAAAGTTCTGCACCAAATGTAGAAAAGCCGAGCGACTCTTCTAACGCTATTACCAACATGTGCCGCTAAATCCTGTAGTTCTTGATAGCAACGTTTTTACATTGTCACGGAGGCTGAGATAGATTCATAAAGAAATACCAGGTGGTAAATAGCAAGCAATAAGACTTGGCTACACAGTGTCATTGGTTGCTAGGACGCTGGTGAGCAGGAGGCAGCAAACGCCATAGCAACTGCTCAGGCTCAGCCTCTCGTCGCTAGCACTTCCTAGCAACCAGAATGTCAATGGTTGATGGGATGCTGGCGACCCCGATGCAGCTGGTTTTCTAGCAGCCAATAAGGCTTGGCTGAACAGTGTCATTAGTTGGTGAGTACAAGGCAGCTGGATCTGTACCAACCAATCGAGTACAGCTGCACATCATTGGTTGCTAGGACAATGGCAACCCTGAGGCAGGTGGTGTCGTAGCAATCATTAATGGCTTAGATCGATGCACAACATCATGACCTTGTGCAGCCTAGTAACCAATATGGCTTGGCTGCACAAGGTCATTGGTTGCTAGGTAGCTGGCTACTAAGAGACAGCTGACAACATAGCAACCAACCAGGCTCGGCTGCAGAGTGTCACCCATTGCTGGTGACCCAGAGACAGGCAGTGTCTTAGCAACCAGTCAGGCGGCACAATGTCAGTTGCTAGGATGCTAGCAAGCCTGAGGCTGCAAGCATCCTAGCAACCAGTTATGTTCAGCCACACAGCGTCCTTCAAACGGGAAAAGAATGCAGGCATTGTGACAAAATATTGTACGTATTTCGGACACAAATTTGTTGCAATCAACAGGGGTGTGGAAATTTTAGAAAAAACTACTTGCCCAAGGACTAAAGCGAGGGCCGAATCTACTTGTCCTTCATGACAATCTACTTGTCCTGATACAAAAAAAAATAATTTTAACCAAAACCGTATTTAGTAGTGCTAAGAAGCACTTCTCATTGGTCAGTGCCGTCAGGTGACTACGTTGACCAAAGAGTGCTTGCAATTTGCGAGCGAAATTCAGAATACATGGAACAGGTACAGATGGTACACCCGTACTGGTGGACGGGAAGGACCGTTCGCCGAAAGGTAAGTATAGTGGGAGGGAAATTTGTGCGGTTAATTCCTTTTTCCCAAATTACTTGGGAATGTGAATTTACCCTTTAGGGTTGGTGCAGACTTGGGGATTCCCAGGACGTGTGATTGTGTGCGGTGGCATACAGCGGTTGCATCCGCATGTATGGGGTTACATCTGGGTGGCAATCGCTGAAAAAAAGGTAGATGTACCTATTTTCACGACAAGCACTGCGCAGTGTTTTCAACCGTGATCTGTGGGATTGCCCGGGCGGTATTGCAGCAGGAAAACGCGCAATCTGCCTGCGGATGACTGGGGTCCCATTAGAAAATAATGGCACTGACAGCACGATCGGGGATGGTGTGCGATTCCGTGACCACCCAGCCATCCGTTCGGTGTCGTGCACGATGACCGGGCAGTCACGGATCGCACACCCCTGCCGATCGCGCTGGCAGTGCCATTATTTTCTAATGGCACCCCAGTCATGCCAGGGAGATTGCGCGTTTTCCTGCTACAATATCACCCTGCCCGAGCGGTTGCACACGATTGCAGTTGAAAACACTGCGCGTTTATTCGCATGCAGATGGGGACAGCGGGGCTGGTTTTCATTATAAAAATTTGTATTTACTTTGTAAAAATTTTTCATTTGTTTTATTATTTTGACTTTTTTTATTTTTTACATTTTTATTTAGTTACATTTTTAATTATTATTTTTTACTTTTTCTTTTTAACTATTAAAAAAAAACTTAACTGTATTGCTATCACACAGGGAATAATAATCCCCTGTGTGATAGCATTTGGAGGTGACAGGTACTCTTTATTGACCCTGTCACCTCCAACACAGGAGTTCTAGCACAGCACTGTGCTAGAACTCCTGTGATAGGAACGAGCAGCGGCCGCCGGGGACAGAGGCTGAGGGAGGTGACAGAGCCTGTCACAGCTCCACGCCCCCCGCCCCGTCACGGCTCCACGCCCTCCGCTCCGTCCCCAGTTCTCAGCGCTCCGTCTACGCCACCCGCTCTCGGCGCTCCACACCCCCCGCTCATTTAAGAAAAAAAAAACAGCCCTGCTACTTGTCCGCAGCATGGCTAAAATCGTGACAAAACCACTTGCCCTGCCCCCGGAACTACATGTCCCGGGCGTCTGGCGACACCCCTGAATCAATGACATTTGTCGCATGGTGGCAACTCTTCATGAATTTCAGGCAATGTCTGTTCTTAATTGTGCTTTTGCAGAGCGTTTTTAAAAATACAACCTCAGTCTGCAAATATCAGTACTACACTTGTGTATAATTAGGTGTTTGGTTGCAGCTCCTCCACCAGTCCTTGGTTGCCAGATAACTATTCTAGACCTCTAACAGCCACACTTTCTATTACACACACATGCCCATCAGATCCACATTTCTGGAGGTCAATAAACGCTCGTGTTACAGCCACCAGATCATCGGTCCTCCAGGTAATCGCCCCGTGTTGTACTTACTCCTCTGAGCTCTTTGGTCACTCGGGCTCCTCAGCAGCGCAGATTCAGTTCACCTGATAGGAACTTGACCCACAGTAATGGAGTAAATCAAGCCATCTCTAGCATGCCTGACATGTTTCATCCATTGACTTCATCCACCCCAATGCCTCTGAGAAAGACAGTAGATGAAACGTTTCGTGCATGCTGGAGCTCCTGTGTGGAAGTTGTAAAGCTTTCTGAACTAGTCATATAGCTGGAAAGGAGATGGATGTAGCAGGAAACATTGGAGTTCCTTGTCATGTGGATTGTTTCTCTGTACACTGGATCAGCTAATACAGCCAAGGTCTGGAGGAGCTGTACAGCAGCACTGACATCCATGCAATGTTGTATGATGATTCTAGCTCAAGTCTGTGCAGCAGTCTGATGTAGCAGAACTCTGTCGGAAAACATGGCACTTTCATACTGAAATGGAGCGATTTATAAAACGTTCACTTAGTGAGCATCTATGCTAATTAAATTTGCAGCTCATTACATCCTCTAGGTCTAGGTGGAGGCAGGGAACACAGGAATTTCCCATGCTCCTCTGCTCTAGTTAGTGGCCATAATGTGCTCTGCACTTTGCAAACGGTTTGTAGATCACCCCCAAAGTGTATTTCTACTTTTGCGGTCAAATTAGTCGAACCCCCTTTATATTTTATTCACACAACATACCTAAAAATAACACACACAAAATGTCCTTTTTAGAGCGCTCCTTTGTACAGACTGCAAGCTATCCTGAACAATGTCAAAGTAGATCAGTGGTTCTCAACCTTTCTAGGGCCGGGACCCTTTGGTAACATTTGCCAAGTTGTGGTGACCCCCAACGGTAAAATTTAGGGATGACGCGGCTGCTGCAGCGACATCTGGAGGCGTGGCAAGAGAACTGACACTGCTGCGCTAGGAGAGGGCTGAGGGAGGACTCTCACCTTATTATTGTTTGGTTTTTATAATTTTTGTTATCAATTTTTTTTCCACTTCATTGCTATCACACAGCGGTAACAAGCCCCTGTGTGATAGCATTTGGAGGTGACAGGTTCTCTTTATTGAACCTGTCACCTCCAATACAGGAGTTCTAGCACAGCACTGTGCTGGAACTTCTGTGAGAGGGGAAGACTGCTATCCCCTCTCACTGTGCACACGGAGCGGCAGGTTTTCTTTTAACCCTTTTGGAAGGAAACAAAAAAAAAACTTTCCTGGAAAGGTTTAGTCTGCTCGATAAATTTTTTTTTTTTTTTTTTTTTTCTGACTGACGGCGGGCACGATGTCAGAAAAAAAAGGAGCAGAGATAGTGCTTCTCTCCTGGGTGGCCGGAAGCTGCTAGGCGACCCCTGGCAAATCGTCATTCGACCCCCGACGGGGTCCCGACCCCAGGTTGAGAACCACTGAAGTAGATTATCTTAAAATGCGCTCTGTTCATGAGTACAACAACCTATATAACTAAATACACAAACAATATGATAAACAAAACATGTCCTCAAACACTGTATCACTACTCCCAATAGTCAACTATTTCATGGTTGTCCATATCCAATCCTCAGTGCTTTGTGATTATTAAAGTGCTCAATCCTCCAAATGTTGGGGGCGTTCATATTTAGAAATGAACAACTTTAGAAATTTGTTAAAGCAGTTCATAACCTGGAATTCTAATTGCATGTTGTGTGTGACCTTTGCTATTTTGTGTATCTATAGATGAGAAACCTCAGGTGAATTTCTATTGGTTGCGTGGTGAGATCAGGGTTCCTCGGGGCCACAGGAAAGGCTGTATTGATCCCATCCGCTTTCAGATTGATGACACGCCACTTTTCCAGCTCAGAGTTCCTAAACCACTTCCAGAGGTAAGGCCAGGCACAGATATTGCTGGGCATCTTGGTACATATGTGACAGGGAAGCTGCTGCCGGATACCTCTGGTACTGACTTATCAAAGGGGAATCTTTAAAAATTATCTATAGCAATGGCAGCCTTCATATTAGAGTAGTACAATTTGTAGTGCTGGGTCAGATTTGACACGTGTGTGTGTACTAATTCAATGCCATTTTTTTTTTTTTATGTAACTATTCTGTGAAGGGCCATTTTGTAGCTTAAGTATTACAACACCCATCAGGAGGAATCCCATTGTTTTAAATGACTCCTGTTCACATTGGAGCGTTCTGTCACTTTTAGCAAAATGTATGTAGCTCAAAAAGTACACACACTTCTTTTCAGACAGAATCAAGCATTTTGGTCCCATAGACAGCGTTCCCATTTGAGGGTATTCAAACCAGAGGCTGCGCTCAATCGGCTCCTGGTGCGCGTGTCCCCAAACAGTGCCGATGCGCTTGATCGAGCAACATAGCATTATTTTATTTGTGAGACATAAGTGACCCTTAAAAGAGAACTATGGGGTAAGTGTTTTCCCCCATAGTTCTCTTAAGGGTCACGGGAGGACATACAATAACCTCCTCCCGTGACCCAAAGCTAGTATATCGCGAGCAACAGCTCGCGGTATACTGAGACCGCCACAGCCTGGACGGATCTCGACATTACTGTCGAGATCCACCCAGCTGCGTAAGTGACAGTGAGCTCTGCCTATCTAGTTTGTAGAGCCTGCTGTACCCGCCCCCTCCCCCGTCCGTTCCTCCAGTCAGTGCTGGAGGACCGGAGCGTTGAGGGGGGGAGTCACTGCAGGGAGCCTTGACTGACAGTCACAGCTCTCTGCAGGGGGATGATCGAGAAGTGAGCAAGCGACGGTATGTGTTCGTTTGCTTCCCGATCTATTGAGCCGACCTGTGACAGTTTCATTGTCACATGTCGGCTCAAACTTTGAGGAGTGATTTTCACTCGCCTCATAGTTCTCGTTTAATTCAGTTCTGTGTTCTCACCACGGTGCCATGCAGTTGTACCACATGTCACTGTGGTGTGCTCAATAACAAAAAAAAAAGTAATGCATTCTATACTTTTTTGAGCACACACGCACAGGTGTGAACCGAGCCCATTCATGATATTGCAGTTTGCCTTGTGTTTAGTTGCACTGGAATAATCGGCCAGCACAGCCCGAATGCAGATAGTGTGAAGCGGCCCTGAAAGTCTGTGGTGCCAAAAATGCTCAGGTCTGCTCTTGTACTACAAATAGTGCATAAAAACCACTTGAAAAAACATGTACAAACATGCATTGCCTTTAAATTGCAGGGCTGTACTCAGCGCCTATGTGTGAATGCGTAAGGTAAAGAAGTATTGTTGCAGTCCTTCCCGGAAATCCCCGTATTCGGGGAAGGTGCTTGGAATGACGGCAGATGGCGCCGCCGGTAGCAAATTGTATAAGAGAAACGTCACCAAAGGTCATAGATTCCTTAAATCATAGATTCATGGAAGACTCATGTCAAATACACAAGCGCTTTCGGGGCTATGCAGGGTCCCTTCATCAGGCATTGCAATTACACAATTGCAAAACAGCGAGAATTTTAATTATTTATGATGAAGGGCCCCTGCGTGGCCCCGAAAGCGCTTGTGTATTTGACATGAGTCTTCCATAAATCTCCGATTGATGATCCTTTAAGGCAGGGATGGCCAAACTGCGGCCCTCCAGCTGTGGTGGAACTATGAATCCCATGAGGCTTTGCAGGATTCTCACAGACATGACTCCCGGAGAGATGCTTCATGGTATTTGTAGTTTCACCACAGCTGGAGGGCTGGAGTTTGGCCATCCCTGCTTTAACCACTTGCCGTCCGCCCGTTGTAAAAAAAGCGGACGGACGGCACTGCAGCATTGGTGGGTTGCCCCTTAGCGGGCGCGCACGGGCAGAAAAGACCCGACCAATGCAAACACCCGTTACCAGGTGCTTCACATATAGACGATCGGCGTCTCCATGTGCTCGTTTTTAATGGCCTGGATGGGAAGGGGGTTTAACACCGCGGATGTCAACTGGTTAAGGAATGTGGTGCGCTGGTGACGTTTCTCTTATTCTAAGTGTTACTGCGGCCTGAATGAGTTGGGATGTCGTAGTTATTTAGTAGTATTAGCCACATTCACACTTGAGGGTTTTCAGATGATTTTGAAGCTTTTTTCGCTTGTTCTTCAGCCTTGGGTTTTTTATATTGGCCAATGGAAAGCTTGTTACTAGGAGGGAGAGATGGTTGTTAAATGCAAAAATACATGATTTTCCATCACTCCCTTTTAAAGTTCCAAAACGCGCAATTCTGCCAATAAAAAGCTCATGTGCTTTTTATAAACTACAGGTGACCCAACGGACGTGTGTGAACGCACAACATTGAAAATAATGGGTGCCTCCATGTTTAGTGTAGTTGCTGTTCAGGAAAATGCTCAGGTGTGAATGGGGGCTTAGTTGAATCTTTTTGGGCTTTGACACACGGGCATTTTGAGGTAACCGTAGTGAAGAAGATATTCTCACGAGATCAAAAGTTTGCAGCATAATGCGATCCCATATCAGTGTTGAAGAGTAGATTGGAACATTAACAAGCACTACCTGTGAATAAAGACTACCTGTGTGTTTCTGGGTTTATCATATACACAGTGCTACCTTCTTATGTTAGACTTATTATTGTCCATGTATATGACCCAGCAACTGGAAAACCCCTGTTTCTCCTCAGTCTTAAATTCTTTGGTGCTATACTTCTATAATTCTGTTTACATAGCAAGCTAATTGTTTCAATTTTTTTTCCCATTGCTCCATTTGACCATTTTTTTTTTTGTCCATTTTTTTTAAGTTTGTTCCTCTGGATCATGTTGTACCTGAAGAGATTCCGTTCATCCCTCATGAGCCAAGTAGATTACCTCTCTTTAAAAAACAGTATGACAACAACGTATTCATTGGTAAGTTCTTCTTGTTATCGCCATACATTAGTCACCAGTAGTTTGAGTTATTCCTTAAGTGGGCTCCTTGTGCAGGTTCACCTGGTGCCAGCTAAGTAAAAAGGGGTTCCAGTAAATAGTCAGTGTAGCTTGGACCATACTGTTTCACCTGGTGCCATATATGTAAAAGGGGTTTGCCTTTTTCTCAGCTGGGAAAATGGAAGTGATTTAAGCAGATATCTGGTCATCATTTAGAGGACCATTTCTTATTTTGCATTGCTTTGCTGCTAGAGCCTTGGTTCTCAACTGGTGGATCGCAAACCCCATGTTCAGTGGGTCGCCGCGTGCCTTCCACTTTCCTAGGTGAGGCTTCACAGCCTTCACCTAGCACAGCAGTGTCAGTTCTCACGCCAAGCAGCCATTAAAAATGTGTTGCCCGGTGCCAAGTGTCAGCATTTGGTGGGATGGGCTGGAACTATGGCCACGAGGGTGCTCCATCCATAAGTGTATTGCCTAAAGCTCCCTTGCGTGCCCTGCAGAGGTGTCTGTACTGGAGTGTCGTCACATTCTGGCTCCCATCACCTCTACATGGCACGCAAGGGAGCTGTACAAGCAATGCAAATAATGATGGAGCTCCATCACAGCACTGGAGCCCAGGCTGAGGATCCACTTCAGTTCTCGTTAGATAGGGAGACTGGGTGGATCTGGATTTGATTGACTTTCAGTGTTTTTGAGGATCTATTTGCATGTATAGTGTGTTATTCGACCAGTCCTGTGCATTTAACGCACTGTACCACGCAATCGCACCTATTACACGTTCTGGTGTGGTGTTTTGCCATTCATTTGAATGATACCCCAAACGCACCTCCTGCCCACAGTTCAGTCGCCCGCACCGGAACCCGCTGTACCGCAATGTCGTGCTTTCCATTGCAGTGTGACTTGGGTCGCGACTTAATGCCCAACAAAAAATGTGGGTCCTGAGGTTTTACAGGTTGAGATCCACTGTTCTTGAGTAATCTCCAAGCCACCAGGTTCCATTGTCACCATTTTTGGCAGCCCTGCCCCACATGCCTCATCACTGCTGATTGAAGCCACCCGTCACCGTGGTAAGCCCAGAGTAAAGCATAGGAGTGGGGGTGGGCAAACTAAATCTGGCAACCATAGAATCTGCATAAAGAATTTAAAAAAAAAAAGCCCCAAAACCTTTGTTGGTCTTTTGCTCACAATACCAAATCTCAAAGAAAGAAACAAAAGAGGTTTGACATCAGACAATAGTGGGAAAAGACCCACTCTGTTATGAATATACATCTAAATCATTTTGGTTTTTCTAAACATCTATTCAAATTCAAATTTTCAACAGTATATTGAAAATGTACAACAAATATCCCCCACTATGCATTGCGGCTACGGGTCCCCCGCTATGCCAGCGTAGTGCACTGGCTGAAAATGGTTTGCAGTTGGGATGCGCAGATACCAGTGCTGATACTTGGCATTTTCACCCGAACTACCGGGGGTTGCAGCTGAGACTGGGCCTCTGGTGCTCCATCACTGTCCTGAAACCATTTAGTCTGTATTGTTATAGAAGAACTGTCACATGACATTAAACAAAAATGTATCAGTACTTGTATCTGTGAGTAGTTGGACAAGTATCCGAACTTGTACTTGGTCTGGAAATAATGGTATTGGTGAATTCCGTACAAAAAAAAAAGTGTGTATTTATTAACAAATCATACATTAAAACAGAGATGTACAAATCCCAGGAGCTCCGTGTGCTCCTTACAAATGACAGCTGCCTCCTAACTTTTGAGTTTTTCTCTAGTCTTGGAGCTGGAAAAGTATCTGTACTTGTACTAAGTACGGTACTTGGTATCTGTGCATCCCTAGTTTGTAGGTTTAGCAGCTTATGTTTAGAGGCGCTCTGGACATGAGTGGTATGTGATGACATCTTTCAGTGCCATGAAGTTTAATCAAACTACTTCTGTACAAATGATCAGCTTTGAAGACAGTCATTTGTGGCCAAGGATATCATTGCTTTCCAAGCCGAATAAGAGTTTCAGAGTGTCTTTATTCTACCCGTGTTGAAGTTATATGCAGGCTGTCAGTGTTTTGCATAACGTTCTTGTTCTCGTTTGTCTTGATGGAGCATCCCAGCCTAATCACTGTGTACTCTGTAGGTGGTAAAGTGGACGGTGCCTGTAGATTTGGCCATACACAGTTTCACCTGGTGCCAGACCGTTTCCAGAGGGATAGGATGAAAAAGTTGAGTCTTGAAGACCAGATTGAAGTGTTTTTACGTGCCAATGCTATGGCAAGTCTCTTTGCTTGGACTGGAGCACAAGCTATGTATCAAGGTAATACAACCCCCCAACGCCTTCCCCCTTGGCCTCTGTTTGTCTTTTGTCAGAGCAGCACCAAGAGAGCATCTTGTGGAGTGTTGGTACTTCGTCTATGTACAGAAATGGCCATTGTGTTTTGTCTCCAAGAAAAACAAAAAAATCTGTTATTTGAGCCACGCTATGGGGGAAAATGATAACCTACATTCTGTACTAGGTGTGTGAATTATCATTTAAAAAGCTGTTTATGTGTGGCAGTAAAATCTTACCTTAGAGCACGCCGTTTCCTGCGCATAATGCTGAGCTTTTGGCACTTGAGGAGAGAGAGAGATGCGACCCCAGCTGTAAAGCACTCCAGTCACATCACCGGCCCCTCCTCACTATTGCCCATTCATAAAGCGTCTTGTATTTTTTGTTCAAAGAATACAAGTCGTTGTGTGATTGGCAAGAAGAGGACGGGGATGTATCAAGAGCACCGTACGGCTACAAGACACGTTTCACCATATGCTGGCGAATATTATGCCAGAGTATGGTGAAATGTTTTCAATAGACATGCCCATTTACTGTGCATGGGATACATTTTTATCCAAACCCCCTTTTGATGTTTTATTTCTTGACATGGATGCCAGGATTTCCGTATAATGATATGGATCACTCCTGTGAATAACAAGCAATACTCCAGTGAGCTTACCTGGAGAACATATATTATGTGAAGGAGGAGGAGTAGATGCTGGGCCATCCGACACTGTAAACAGCCCCTGTGAGGTCTCCACAAGGGTGCCGTGAGGTCCCCAGCAAGAGTGGTACCTTACAGAAGCCGCTTGTGCTTACAAATTTAAAGTGCTGATATTGGCGCTGAGTATCGGGGCATTTTTCCGAGTACTAGTGGAAAATGCCCAGTGTCGGCACCTGTGCTTCTACTGGTATTGGTGCATCCCAAAGTCCAAAGAAATATTGGAGTGTGTGACTTTTTGTTTTATTTTTTTGGCCCGGCAGTGTTAATGTCTTGGTTACTTCAGTGAACTCTTCCACATAATATACAAAATAGGGATGCACCGATTCTAGTATCAGTGCCGATGCAGAGTATTTGGGCGAATACGTACGCGCCCAAATGCTCCAATGCCTAGCCCTGATACTTCCAGTATCATGAAGCCGGGCAGCGCGTCATTACACGCTGCCCGGCTTTCTGATTTGCCGGGAGGCCGGCTCCATGCTCTCCCGTCACTTGTGATGAGGAAGCTTGGAGCCGGCTTCCCGGCCAATCAGGCAGCCGGGCAGTGTGTAATGACTCGCTGCCCAGCTTTCGGATTGGCTGGGAAGCCGGCTTCATGCTTCCTCGTGACGAGGGAGCATGGAGCCAGCTTCCCGGGCCACTCAGGAAGCCGAGCGCGGCGTCATTACACAGTGCTCGGCTTTCTGATTGGGCAAAAAGCCGGCTCCATGCTTTCTTGTCGCATAGTGACGAGAAGCATGGGGAGGGCTTCCCTGCTAATTTGTGAAGCTGGGTGGCGAATCATTACACGCTGCCTGGCTTCCTTATTGGGACTTCCGGTATCAGTATTCGTTATCAGTGAGTACCGAAAAAAGATATCGGGACTGGTAACCGAAATACCTGTATCGGTGAATCCCTAATACGGAATGCTTGTGGATTATGTCCAATTACTAGCTAGTTGTTTGTCTGGCGGCACGTGTGCTGGGATGTGATGTCTTTTATGTATTGCTTGGAGTATATTTAATAAACTGTATAAACTCTTTTTAGAAATTGCCACTATTAAGGTTTGCAAAGAATTCAGATATTTTATTTGCAATGTTCAGCTCATGAAATTCTCCGTTGCTGTCTAGATTAACATCATTTCTAGCAAATTTCATTTCCTTTCCTTCCCCATCATCCTTGCAATGAATTTAGTTTAAAGTTAGTTTCACCTTAAAGTAACCCCGTCACCAGGCCCTTCATTTCAAAACTTCCCATAGGATTATAGGTGCAATTGATGTATGCCTGTTATTTACCTGTAAAAGCCTCTTGTGTAGACATCCCTTAGCATGCTGCTGTGTTTTATTTATTACAGGTATTTATGTAGCGCCGACAATTTACACAGCACTTTACATAGAGCACATTTACATCAGTCCTTGCCCTCAAGGAGCTTACAATCTAAGGTCCCTATCTCACATGCATACATACATGCATACAAGGCCAATTTTTTAGACCGAAGACATGCTGGTAGGTTCATTGTCTCCTGAGTGTGGGAGGAAACCCACGCAAGCACTGGGACAACATGCAAACTCCTTGTAGATTGTGACCTGGGATTCGAACCAGGGATCCCAGTGCTACAAGGCAGAAGCGCTAACCACTAGGCCGCTATGCTGCAGCCCCAGCAGACTTCGAGCTGTCACTCAGGCGTCAATGCAGTGGCCCCTTCACTCCTTTTTCTAGCTGCTACATAAAAGGTTATGTGGTGTGGTGGGGTACTGGAGTAGTTAGGTAGTCACATTTTCTAGCAGTTTAGGGGCACTCTGCCTCCAAGTGAATACCAAATAATTTATGGAAATGTAAAAATAAAACAGGTAAGCTTTTAGAGCACCCCGACTTTTCTGTGCTTTTCACAAGCTACAAGCAGTTCAGAAGGCTTTAACAAGTTGTAGGTATAGCTAGGCTTGCTGACATCTTGCTGTATGCAGTGCTCTTACAGAAGCTGAACCCTGTGTACAAGACCTTCAAGGAACCTGGCCAGAGCTATCCTGTTGCTTGGTATATATGAGGAGCTTTTATAGACTAAAGCCTGTGTATACGAGACTGAAGATTGCATTATGTTTTTTGCACATTTGTGTTGAATCCATCTGATGCTACAGAAACTCTTAGATACGCCTTGATAACACACAGTTCAGCTTGTTTAAGAGCAGTGTGTACAGGTGGCTTTTCCAGCTTATATTTTGCCTTCCCTGGTTCTTCATTTCCCCCTAATTAACATGCTAATGACATTTTTAAGAAAAACAAAACCCTTCTGTTTTTTTTACATCGCTTATTTAGACCCAAGGACATCATCACTAGACCGCTGTGCTTCTATATGCAGTAAAAGCCAATTTTGACTGTTGGGAGGGACTGGCAGGTACTATTCATGGCTCCCTGAAAACAGAAAGCTGTGGTGATGCCCACGTGTGATGCTGGACCTCCATGGTTGAAATAACGGACATCCAATGAATGAAAGGGACACGCCAGGGACTTGTCAGGTTTAGGGGGAACAAGCTAGATGGACATCAGCCAGCAAATGAGGCCGCAGTTTGTAATGTACACGGTGAGAAGCTCACAGTGTAGAGAGAAATCGGAGTAAGCCATTTAATTATAAGGGTGGAGCCTGTACTGGTGAGAGACTGAAGGTAAGGCTGGAGGTCAGCTTTAACCCCTTCACGACCCATGATGGGACAATCCCGTCATGAATCCTCAAGGGTTTAAACAGACTCTGTTCACACTTGTAGGGCCGGCTTTACAGAAGAAGTGATTCTGGCGACTTAGCTCTTGCCAGATCGCTTCTACGTTCTTGTAAAGTGGCCGCCCCGCCCCCCTTTTGCTCTTTTTCCTGGGCTCCGCTGTCCCTCCTAAGGGCCCATGACCGGCATCTCGGGTGTCGGCAGGAAGCTGGGGAGGAGATGGACGAACCTCCGTTCACCGATTTCCTCCCCGTTCTATGGGACCGGGAGCGATGCAGATTACATAACTTCCGGTCCCATAGCTTCAGGAGCCCAGCAAAGAGCGATCTGCACTTCAATAGCTTATTTAGAGTGTAAAGGTGACACTAGGGGTCTTTTAGTGTCACCCCCACTATGCTATCACATGGGGGGCTTGTAAGCCCCCTATGTAATAGCAATTAAAGTATAGTTCAAAAAATAAAAAACAGTTTTCCCCGTGAGCATACGTGTTTTCACGTAAACACGCGTTTGGTGCGCCTACGTACGAAAACGATGATTGTGCTACACATGTTTGGTATCGCCGAGCGCGCTGGAGTGAGAGCAATAGTTCTAGGGCCAATATTTACGCGTATCTCTAAGCTGATGACCTGTGGGGGCTTTTAAAGCGTCGTCTATAGACTTTTTGGGGTACTGAATTCTGTTTGTTTCACGGACGCACGCAATTTTTAACCTGGGCATGTTGGGTATCGATTTACTCGTAACCTCGTCTTTTAGATTTTACAAAAAATGTTTTTGTTTTTTGGGGCACTAAATTTACCCTCAAGTGCATTTTTCACTAAAGTTTTGGGTTTGATAATAAGTTGCGCTAATGTCGTACAACATAAAAATTTGAAACTGCCAATATTTTATTCTATAGGGTCTTGGCTTCCAGAAAATAATGTTTGGGAATCCAAAATGTGGATTATAACATGAGTGCAAAAAATGAAAAAAAGGCCTTTACCCTTAAGGCGTCAAAGCAATCTTCTGCACCAGTCTGGGGATGTTAGACACAGAACTTATTACGAACGCAAGCTGGCACTTTAGCAGTGTTCAGTAAGCTTCACCATTTCCTCATAAGACTAAAGCTTACTAATGGCTTACTTAAAGTGACAGCCACCACTCCTATTTGCATTGACCATCCTCTAACTGGGGAGGAAGGTTTCTTTAACCCTTTCGCTGCCAGGGTTTTTTTGCTCACGTTACAATCCACATGGCTCAGCCGCCAGAATCGATTCCAGTGTGAAGATATCCGTCGGCTTTACACGGCTAAACAGAGTAGCCGCTGGAAGTCTGTTTAGAGGGGCCCGCTGCCACTGACATATGGCATACTCCATTGGCAGTAAAAGGGTTAAAAGCCTTAAAGCTGTGTGGAACTTGCTTATAGCTTTTTGTACATTACTTGCTATACACACTCTTATACAAGCTGGAGCCTGTGTGGACAAGGCCGTAGTGTTTTCAGTGCAGGCAGCTACAAAGGGATTTATAATGGCGCCATAACTCGCTGATGATCTGTAGATTCAGAGGTAAGCATGTTGCTTCCAAATATAAATTGCTTGAAATGAAAATAATTCTTTGATGCTTTAGGCTAAACTGTACCATTTGCTTTGCAGGTTTTTGGAGCCAGGCGGATGTGACACGGCCATTTGTCTCACAAGCGGTTATTTCCGATGGGAAATATTTTTCATTTTTTTGCTACCAGCTCAATACATTAGCTCTGGCAGTGGATGCTGATAAGGATCCCAACCGCAAGAACATTTGTTGGGGAACACAAAGCGCTCCTCTCTATGAAGCCATTGAAGAAGGGGACATTAAGGGCTTTAATGATGATGTTTTTAGGAAGCTGGTTAACTTCTTTCTGAACTGCCCAGAATAGCACATCGGCTTTGCAGAGAAGGAGCTGGTTATATAATATGTATATATTTACTTACGTCTGAATGATGCACTTATCAATTGTTGCTCATAATAAAGTGTCTGCGACTTTGTTTCTAATGGCAGTTGTGTTTTGTTTTTTTTTAATTGAGAAACTATCAGATTGATCTGATCATATTGTAATGTATTGATACTAAAGGCAAATAGTCTGTTCACTTGGCAAAAAAATTATCTTAGGTTAGTGAATGAGATCTGCTGACTTCCAAATATTAGATGGCGGTCTATTAGACCTCCTATTGTTACCTTTTCCACCTCAAAGAAGCTATTCAAGTGCAGACTGCTTTTCTAGCCAGGGAATGACCGCTGAGGAACTGAGGCTCCATTCAGCGGGGAGATCTAGTTAATAGGCACCAGGAGTCTGTTTAGAGGGGCCCGCCGCCAGTGATGTATGCCGTTGCTGGCAGTGAAAAGGCTAAAATGACCCTGTCACCACAGGGTCACTTATAAGAGAAGACGAATCCTGGGAAAGAAGCCTATCAATACTTGCCTTTCCTGCAGCCCATGTCTTGAAATGCCAAAACTTCACTGTTCTTCAGCCACTGGATGTATCTGACCCTACTAGTTGGGTCAAATACCTGTAGTTGCCCTTCCCCCGTGCTTCACACTGTGGTTCCTTTTAACCAGCTTGTATGTCCTGTAGTGTGCCTAAGTATATTTATTAGAGGTGCACTGAAATGAAATTTCGAGACTGAAGCTGAAAATAAAAAAAAGAAGTCAGACCGCATTTAATTTTAAACGTTTTTAATTTATTTTTATTAAATATTTTTAACTTTACTGTAGCGGGGCCCTGGGAAATATTGGGGGTCTAAACAGACTCCTGACATTTCCCTTTTACAATAGAAAAAGAGTTTGAGGATACAGAGTCCTCCAATCTGCTTTTCTGCAGCCCCTGTTATGAATGAACAGGAATCCTCTATACCCTTGATTCTCAACTGGTGGGTCGTGACCCAAAAGCGGGTCGCGAACCTCATGTTTAGTGGGTCCATGCATGCCTTCCCCTTTTCTAGGTGAGAGGCTCCTCAGCCTCTCCCCTAGCGCAGCACGGTCAGTTCTCACGCCAAACAGCCATTCAAAATATGCTGCCCGATACCGAGTGTCAGCTTGAGGTGGGGTGGGCTAGGGCTATGGTCACAAGGGACCTCCATCCATAAGTGCATTGCTTACAGCTCCCTTGTGTGTCCTGTAGAGGTGCCTGGACCGGAGTGATGTAACATTCTGGCTCCTGGCACCCCTACAGGGCACACAAGGGAGCTGTACAACTGGATACACCTATGGATGGAGCTCCCTCACAGCACATCAGCCCACACTGGATCCCAGGCTGAGGATCCACTCCAGTTCTCGTAGGGTAGGGAGACTGGGTGGATTTTTAAGAAAAAAATATTTTTTGTGGAGTGCGTACGTGTGTGTGAGAATGTGTGTGTCTGTCAGTGTTTTTGAGGGCCCATTCACACTAGTACAGTGCGTTGGGCACAAGTTATGGTGTGAGAGGTTCATTGCATTGCCATTCATTTAAATGGAACCCCAAACGCATCTCCCACCCCCAGTTTTATTGCCCACATTGGTACCGCAATACCATGCGTTCCATTGCAGTGCAGCTTGGGTCATGACCTAATGACTAAGGACAAATGTGGGTCCTGAGGTTACACAGGTTGAGCTTGTGGAGATAGTATGTTTACCATGTACACATTCATGAATGAACAGGAAGGGATGTAGATCACTTCCTATTCATAACTGGTACATTGTTACTCCTATGTTCAGACATTCAGCGATCGCTGACTCCTTGTGCTGTTCTCCATCCTGACTCGGTGTCACAGCTAAGCCGGCAGTGCGGGGAGGAGTGCTCAGTCTCATTTGACAGCTGACTCCTCCACTGGCCCGGTCTCCGCTGACAGCTGTCTTCGCCCAAACACCACTCTCCTGATTGGTGACAGGAGGCTGAGTGGGGTGTTGCAGGAAGAGAGGTTAACCTCACAGCGCGAGCAGCTCCCAGCAGGGAGGAGAGAAACTAGGGATGCACTGCAATTTCAGACGAAAGATGGCATTTTGACAAAAGGGCCATTTTTGGCCGATATGTTTCGGCGGCCAAAATTTTGGTGCATCCCTAATTATGAAAATATGTACTTTATTTTTTTTAACAGATAAAGTTTATCATCAAAGTAGGAACATTACAACAGATTGGCACTAGTAAAGCTCAAATTGTGTGGCATTACATACAAACCGTAGGCACACAATTAGGTATCCTGAGATTCAGAAGAGGCAAGAAGCTACAGATTT